>NC_034197.2:19109054-19389054 GCF_002021735.2 Oncorhynchus kisutch | reverse complement strand
TCATGCTCTTGTGGCTGAATGGAAGCAAGTCCCCGCAGCAATGCTAGTGGAAAGCCTTCCCAGAAGAGCAGCAAAGGGGGGACCAACTCCATATTGTTGGACATGATTTTGGAATGAGATGTTCAACGATTAGGTGTCCACATCCTGTTGGCCATGTACATGTAGTGTAGATAGGGGTATAGTTAGGGGAACAATGACTAAGCAACAGGATAGATAATAAGATAATAATGTGATGAGTCAAAAGAGGGGGGTCAGTACAGATAGTCCGGGTAGCTATTTGGTTAACTATTTAACAGTCTTATGGCTTGGGGGTTGAAGCTGTTTCCTGTTGGTTCCAGACTTGGTGCATCGGTACTGCTTGCCGTGCGGTAGCAGAGAAAACAGTCTATGACTTGGGTGGCTGGAGTCTTTGGCAATTTTAGGGTCTTCCTCTGACACAGCCTGGTATAGAGGTCCTGGATGGCAGGGAGCTCAGCCTCAGTGATGTACTGGGTGATACTCACTACTCTCTGTAGTGCCTTGCAGTCAGATGCCAAGCCGTTGCCATACCAAGCGGTGATGCAACCAGTCAAGATGCTCTCATTGGTGCAGCTGTATCATTTATTTTAGGATCTGAGAGCCCATGACACATCTTTTCAGTCTCCTGAGGAGGAAGAGGCATTGTCGTGCATACTTCACGATTGTGTGTGTGTGTGTGTGAAGCTCTCAACCTATTTCACGACAGCCCATCAATGTGTAAGGGGGTGTGCTCGGCCTTCTGTTTCCTGTAGTACACTATCAACTCCGTCCCACTGTTGTCAGCAAACTAAATGATGGTTTTGGATTCGAGCGCGTCCACAGAGTCGTGGGTGAATAGGGAGTGCAGGGAGGGACTAAGCACCCACCCCTGATGGGACGCCGTGTTGATGATCAGCGTGTTGTTGCCTACCCTCACCACCTGGGGGGCGGCCCGTCAGGAAGTCCAGGATCCAGTTTTAAAGGGAGGGGTTCAGTCCCTGGGTCCTTAGCTTAGTGATGAGCTTGGAGGGCACTATTGTGTTGAAGGCTGAGCTGTAGTCAATGAACAACCTTGATGATCCCTTTTCACATAAGTGTTCCTCTTGTCCAGGTGGGACAGGGCAGTGTGGATTGCAAAAGAGATTGCGTCATCTGTGGGCGGTATGTGAATTGGAGTGGGTCCAGGGTGTCCAGGGTGTCTGGGATGATGGTGCTGATGTGAGCAATGACCAGCCTTTTAAATCATTTCATGGTTACAGATGTGAGTGCTAAGGGGCGATAGTCATTTGGACAGGTTACCTTGGCATTCTTGGGCACAGGGACTATTGTCGTCTGCTTGAAACAGGTACAGTGCCTTCAAAAAGTATTCATACCCCTTGACACATTCCAACTTTTTTTATGGTACAACCTGAATACAAAATATATGTTTTTTCTCTCCCCCATCTACACACAATACCTCATTATGGAAAAGTGAAAACATGTTTCTAGAAGTGTAAAAAAAGACAATTAAATACAGATATATCTCATTTACATAACTATTGACAGCCCTTAGTCAGTACATGTTAAGTCAATACATGTTAGAATCACCTTTGTCAGCAATTACAGCTGTGAGTCTTTCTGGGCAAGTCTCTAAATGCTTTGCAAAACTGGATTGTACAATATTTGCCCATTAGTAGTTTTAAAATTCTTGCCATAGACTTTCAAGCCGATTTAATTCAGAACTATAACTTGGCCACTCAGGAACATTCAATTTCGTCTTGGTAAGCAAAATTGAAAGTCTGGCTATGTGTTTTAGGTTATTGTCCAGCTGAAAAGTGAATTTGTGTAACGGCTGGTGGTAGAAGGTGAGGATACATGTTCATGTTATTTATTAAACTGAACACTAAATACAACAAGTAACAAAAGAACAACCGAAACAGCTCCGTCAGGTACAAAACAGAAAATAACTACCCCCACCACACAGGTGGGAAAAGGCTACCTAAGTATGGTTCTCAATCAGAGACAACAATAGACAGCTGCCTCTGATTGAGAACCACACCGGACAAACACATAAATCTAAAACATAGAAAATTAACATAGAATGCCCATCCTAGTCACACCCTGGCCTAACCAAAATAGAGAATAAAAGCCTCTCTATGGCCAGGGCGTGACAGTACCCCCCCAAAGGTGTGGACTCCAGCCGTGAAACCTGACCCTAAAGGGGAGTGTCCGGGTGGGCCTTCTTTATGGTGCGGGACGTGGACCCTGCTCCCCCTTAGGCTTGGCCCACTTAGGTGGCGCCTCTGGAGCGGGGACCCTCGCAGCGGGCCCCGGACAGGCGGGCGACTCTGGCAGCGCCGGATAGGCGGGCGATTCTGGCAGCGTCGGACAAGCGGGCGACTCTGGCAGCGCCGGACAGGCGGGCGATTCTGGCAGCGTCGGACAAGCGGGCGACTCTGGAGGGAGAAGACGGAGAGACAGCCTGGACCTTGGAGGAGGCACAGGATAGACCGGGCCGTGGAGGCATATACAGTGGGGCAAAAAAGTATTTAGTCAGCCACCAATTGTGCAAGTTCTCTATATATATATATTTTTAAACAAAAGTGGCTTATTTAACAGAAACTCAGATTTGATGTGTGCAAAAATATGTGAACCCCTTCAGTCAATAGCTTGTGGCACCTCCATTAGCAGCGATAACTTGGAGTAAACGTCTCCTATAGCCAGTAATCACTCTCTGACATCTGTTTTGAGTGATTTTTACCCACTCCTCCTTACAGAACTCAGCTAATTGAGTGAGGTTTGAGGGGTGTCTGGAATGAACTGCCAGTTTCAGGTCCTGCCACAGCATCTCAATTGGATTTAGGTCAGGACTTTGACTTGGCCAATCCAAAACACAAATGTTCTTTCTCCTGAGCCATTCTTTGGTAGATTTGCTTCAGTGCTTTGGGCCGTTGTCTTGATTGAAGACCAATTTTCGGCCCAGCTTTAGCTCCTTGACTTATGGCATGACATTCTGTTCCAGAATCTCCTGGTATACCTCAGAATCCATGGTTCCCTTAATGATGCTGAGTCATACAGGTCCAGAGGAGGAAAAGCAGCCCCAGATCTTGACATTCCCACCACCAAGCTTGACTGTTGGGATAAGGTTATTTTGGAGGTAGGCAGTGTTTTCACTTTTTTACTGATTTATTATTGTTCTTGTGGTTGTTGGGGATACTTTGGAAGGGCGTCCACTTTTTAGGCCAAGTTTCTGTCATGTTAAATGCTTTCCATTTGTACAGGATTTGCCTCGCAGTGGACTGATGGAGCTCAATGATTTTATAGCCTTCCCCAGACTGATATGCTCTCACTACCCTAGTCCCGATGTCCTCTGAGATCACCTTTCCTCTCAGCATGGTGTGCTTTGGGTAACAGAGTCCCACCTAAACTCTTTCCTAACAATCTCTCCGTTAATTGCTTCATTTGGTACCTAATTATTTACCCACCTGATTCTACTTACCTACTTGATTTAACCAATGCAACTTGGGGTTCACTCATTTTTTCTCCACCGATTCCTTTTTAATTTAGTTTTTCTACTACTTGCATGATTTCCTCTACACCAACATATGGTATCGGTAAATATAAACCTGTTATGTCAGATCAAAAAGACTGGTTCTGATTCAATTAAGATTTCATGGTAAAAACTAACAATATATTTAATTGCACAAGGGGTTCACATACTAAGATCTCGACTAAGATCTCCTCTGCAAATGACAGAGATCTTGAGTTATCATAGATTCATCGTGACTATTTTGAGAAAGTGTATTTGCATTTTTATATTTGTATTCATTATGGATCCCCATTAGCTGCCACCAAGGCAGCAGCTACTCTTCCTGGGGTCCGGGAAAATGAAGGTAGTTATACAATTTTATACAAACATTACAATAGATTCCTAATAGATTTCACAACACACTGTGTGCCCTCAGGCCACTATTCCACTACCACATACTGTATCTACAACACAAAAGCCACGTGTACGTGAATGTATAGTGTGTACGTGAGTGTATAGTGCGTACGTTATCATGTGTGTGTATATGCATGTGTCTGTGCATATGTTTGTGTTGCTTCACTGTCCCAGCTGTTCCATAAGGTGTACTTTTATATGGTTTTTAAATCTGATTCTACTGCTTGCATCAATTACCTGATGTGGAATAGAGTTCTATGTAGTCATGGCTCTATGTAGTACTGTGCGCCTCCCATAGTCTGTTTTGGACTTTGGGACTGCGAAGAGACCTTTGGTGGCATGTATTTGGGGTAAACATGGGTGTCTGAGCTGTGTGCTAGTCGTTTAATCAGACAGCTCGGTGCTTTCAACATGTCAATACCTCATAAATACAAGTAGTGTATACTGGCTATTGCGTCTCAAATTTGACAAACTGTACTATTGCAGATACTCAGCAAGAAGGTCTGATTTCACTATTATTGAAACAGGACCTATGTGGTAAATGTAAAAATCCAGTCCACCTAAAAAACTGGAGGCCACTTACACTTCAGTGTTGTGCAAAATGCATAGGACATAGAATTAAAAAGGTCTTGTCGGATATTATTCATCCTAATCATCCGCATTTTTTTTACATCGACGATACATTGGAGATAACATAAGACAAGTACAGGAAACAATACAACCCTGTAAAATGTGATAAACCAGGCCTGGTATTCAAAGCTGATTTTGAAAAGGCCGAATTTAGTATATATATATATATATATGTTATGACTATTTTCATTTTGGAGAATCTCTTATACAATGGATTAAAGTTATGAATAGTAATACCAGGTGTAAAATTGTAAATTATGGCTACTTCTCAGAAAATAGCTGCTGCATTAGCTGCTGCCAATGTATGTAGCTTGTGTGTTTCCACTTCTCCAAAGTCCAACTGCAGCTGCTCAGCCAAGGCAACCCATTTCATGAAGCTTCTGACGAACTGTTTTTGTGCTGATGTTGATTCCAGAGGCAGTTTGGAACTCGGTAGTGAGTGTTAAAACCAAGGACAAACCATTTTTACACGCTGCGCACTCCATTCTGTTAGCTTGTGTGGCCTCCCACTTTGTGGCATAGCCATTGTTGCGCCTAGACTTTTCCACTTCACAATAACAGCACTTACAGTTGACCGGGGCAGCTCTAGCATCGTAGAAATTTGACAAACTGACTTGTTGGAAAGCTGGCATCCTATGACGGTGCCATGTTGAAAGTCAGTGAGCTCTTCAGTAAGGCCATTCTACTTTTAATGTTTGTCTATGGAGATTGTAATGGCTGTGTGCTCGGTGTT
This sequence comes from Oncorhynchus kisutch, assembly GCF_002021735.2. Classification (NCBI taxonomy): domain Eukaryota; kingdom Metazoa; phylum Chordata; class Actinopteri; order Salmoniformes; family Salmonidae; genus Oncorhynchus; species Oncorhynchus kisutch. Next base: position 19,383,772 of record NC_034197.2, on the reverse strand, counting down.
ATACAGCTGTCAGCAACGGGTGTGGCTGAATTTCAATAATAATAATAATAATAAAAATATGGGGGATTGGAAATTATGCAGACAATTACATAGATAGATTGTGGGTTCTATCTGCAATATTAAAGCTGATCTACCCCTTCTTCAACACGCTGTTGTTGTGAAGGGACCATTTAAGGTCTTTAATTAATGATGTGAATGCCGAGGAACTTGAAGCTTTTGATCCTCTCTACTGTGGCCCATCGTTGGGAATGGGCGCATGCTCTCTCGAATCGCACGCAAAAAGTGTTTTTCTTTTCGGGAAGCGAGGCGTTGGTTTTCCCTTTATAATCCATGATTGTCTGGAGTCCCTGCCACATGTGTCTCATGTCTGAGCCATTGAATTGCGACTCCACTTTGTCTCTTTACTGACGTTTTGCCTCTTTGATTCCCTTACGGAGGTCATAGTTGGTCTGTTTGTACACGTCCATGTTCCCAGTCACCTTGCCGTGGTTACATGCAGTGGTTCTTGATTTCACTTTTGGGTGATTGCTGCCTTCAATCCACGGTTTCTGGTTAGAATAACTTCTAATAATCACAGTAGGAACAACATCCCCTAGGCTCTTCCTGACAAACCCAGTCACTGAGTCAGTGTATTAACCAATATTATTCCTAGATGCGACGCCGAACACATCCCAGTCCAAAACAATCTTGAAGCTTTCAGTAGATCCCGATTGGTCAGGCCAAAGTTGAACAGTCCTTACCACAGGTGCTTCCTGCTTAAGTTTCTGTCTATAGGTGGGGAGGTGCAGGATGGAAGCGTGGTCAGCTTTCCCAAAGGGAGGGCGGGGGATGACCTTGTAGCCATCCTGGAAGGGAGAGTAAGCAAAGGAGATGTGTTGATAGAATTTTTTTTTCTTCTCAGATTTCCTTTATTAAAGTCTCCATCTACAATAAATGCGGACTCAGGTCATGAGGTTTCCAGTTTGCACAAAGTCCAGTGTAACAATCTTTTTGAGTAATTTACAAATGTTCCAGTTGACCAAATGAATGAGGTGGGTTTGTGCCAAATGGGTCTAGTTTCTCAAACAGGTGAAATTTGTTATCCTATCTGAAGAATGAACTGGTGGTTGCATATCAACAGGTGTAGTATCTGGTACCCTGCCGCCAGCTGTTCAATGATCAATGATGCCCATGTGCCATGTCTGGATGCCAAGGTCAGTTTTTCAGAGTAGGCTACTCAGTTATTGCAGAAATATTATAACATAAATTAATCCTGGTATGAATTAAATTTAAACTAGTCAGTTTTGAATACGAGCCAAGGCCCCAAACTCTGTGGCAACCTTTCCGGAGAACAAGGAAGTGAACACTGTAGCCTAATGATAACTCAAATTAAAATATCAACAACAACATTAGTCAACTGTAAGTTACAAGACGGCTAAGACATGAATTGGAGCTGTTGTGTCATCAATACTACTCATGTCCACACGGCTGTGGCATTGCTCCATAACACATGTTTTACCAGAGGTGTTCTTTTTCTTTCAATCAAACTACTCCAACAGAACTTCCCCTTTATGTTGAACTTACATTGGGGAAATCTTGATGATGTATTGAAGCTATTCCAACTAAGACTCAATGTATTTCATGTGTTATATAATTTGTTCATTATTCCAGAAGAACAACAACAACAAGAAGGAAGAAGAAGAACATACTTTGAACAGATAGATTGGTGGTTACCTGCTGGGCGTTTCTGAGTCAAGGTCATACAGGGTCATCAGCCAGGAAGAAGAAAAAGAAGAGGCTTTGCAGCCGTTAAAGAAGTAAAATGGTTGGTGTAATCATAGAAATAGAATTCAATTCTAATCACTAATGTAAGCTATATTATAACACGCTACGTTATAACACGCTACATTATAACAAGCTACATTATTACAAGCTACATTATAACATTTGTTTGGGATGTTGTGTTGACTGTTGTGGCAGATTATTCAAATACAGTCCATGACCTTATTTGTCCCAAAATGCACCATGCAGTGGTGAAACACCACAATAATAATACACAAATGTACAAATCTTTCTTAAACTTTTCCATTTGATGTGAAGCCGGCAAAGGCCTCGCCACATTGGAGCGATCCCTTATCTCCCAGTCGCGACGCTCCATTCTGGATTGCAGGAACATTGAGTTTATAAATCAATACTGTGTCCCCAAAACGTGTTCGCTCCTAGCACTCTGGGGAAGACAATAAAGCACTTGGCAAGATCATCTTCCTCTACCATCTCTCTCAGAGGATGAACAAAGAAAATGGTTGTTACTTTCTGGAATGGTATTTGAAGACAATATGAAATGGTTTTGTATTGGAGGTGGCCCAGACAGGTGCTGCACATTTGGTGCCCTTGATTAGATTAGATTTTTTATATTAGTATTTTTTGGGGGGGATAGATCATCTTTAACATTTCGGATAGATTGTAGCTTCCATCAATGTAATTGTCTGCATCATTTCCAATCCCCCAGAGTCACCTCTCACTGTTGACGTTGAGACTGGTGTTGTTTTGCGGGTACTATTTAATGAAGCTGCCGGTTGAAGTCTTGGGAGGCGTCTGTTTCTCAAACTAGACACTCTAATGTACTCGTCCTCTTGCTCAGTTGTGCACCAGGGCCCCCCACTCCTATTTCTATTCTGGTTAGGGCCAGTTTGCGCTGTTCTGTGAAGGAAGTAGTACACAACGTTAAACGAGATCTTCAGTTTCTTGGCTATTCCACACATGGAATAGCCTTCATTTCTCAGAACAAGAATAGACTGACGAGTTTCAGAAGAAAGTTATTTTTTTCTGGTCATTTTGAGCCTGTAATCGAACCCATAAATACTGATACTCAATTAGTCTAAAGAAGTCCAGTTTTATTGCTTCTTTAAATCAGAACAAGAGTTTTCAGCTGTGCTAACATAATTGCAAAAGGTTTTTCTAATGATCAATTAACCTTTTAAAATTATAAGCTTGGATTAGCTAACACAACGTGGCATTGGAACACAGAAGTGATGGTTGCTGATAATGGGCCTCTGTACACCTATGTAGATATTTTTTAAAACATCTGCCGTTTCCAGCTACAATAGTAATTTACAACATTTACAATGTCTACACTGTATTTCTGATATATTTGCAAATATTTAAAATTTGCTTTTCTTTCAAAAACAAGAACATTTCTAAGTGACCCCAAACTTTTGAACGGTAGTATATGTCATGTTGGAAAAAGTAAGTTATAAATTCTTCTGTCCTAGTTAAAAACAAATTATCATCCAATAGGCTTTGATTAAATTTTCAATATCCTCGCCCACATGAAAATTCTGTAATAGTAATATCTATGCCCATTATGTGATGGCCTGACCGCATTAGAGTTTATTAGTCACATGCACAGGGTCGCAGATGTAATAGCAGGGTACAGTGACATTCTTATGCTCCGAGCTCCAACAATGCAGGTCAAGGAGAAGTGGATGAAACAAAAATACAAATAATAATAATATATACAACTGTGACAATGATTAATGTTCATTGGCGGGTGGTGGCAGCTATTGCTTTTGAGTGTGCAGGATTGATAACCTTACATGTAATTGATTCACAATTCAAATAACTTAAGCTGAGCTTCTCACCTCCTGGGTGCTCTCATCTGCCATGGATGACAAACCCATGAGCTTAACTCAAGCAATTGCTGTACATGAGTGGCAGAGGACATTGCATTGTAGGAATCCATTACAAAACCTTTGATGCCTCAAGTCAAACAGTTCATACCCCAAGGCCAAAGATATGTCAAACCAGACTACATCCTACAACGGTTAAACAACAACGTGTAAAGAAACATGAAAACAGGGTCTACAGAAAAAGACAAAGGGTTAAAAAGAGAGAGGAGAGCCGTGTAAAATGAGGATGAATGCTAAGTCAAACCTAGACTAAATCATTCTCAGCCAGAATCACACCTAAAACTAAGCTCTTAGGTGGAGGGGCTGGATTACGCTTCGGGTTGACAAGTGAGAACAAAGAGGCCTATGGTTGTGTCACAATCTGAAGCGCTTTCAGGCTTAAAGAGGTGACTCTCGATCGTTAATATTATTTATTTACACTTTCATGTCACTATAAAACAAACCTAGAAGCACCAGCGCTGATGCTTTATGTACTCTCATTCCAGCAGGTTTAGAAATTAACATAAGGAGATTAGGAAAGTTGTGTGATGAAAGACACCGACCGCTAGTCAAGGAAATCCCTCTTCTCTTGAAGTCATAGGTAAAGTTCTGTGCCTTTGACAGGGATTTGATGCGACCAAGCACTTACTGCAGCACACAAACATACACACACGTACAGCAACGTGCAAACACACACACAAACACAGTAGAATCCTATTACATTAATGAAGTCATTACTCATTGCAGATCAAAAAAGACATTTGTAGATTAGAAAAGCCGCTCATCATTCTATAGACATTAGACCTAGAGACTACTGTTGTTCAGTAAAGTGTTGATTGTGTGGAGGATCTAAGAGGTTCCTTTCACTCAGCATCAGTCCTTTTACATCTGAGGAGAGCTGATTAAACAATCTGTATGTGATGTACTGCATGTTAAGGCACAATTTTCTAATGTCTCTACTCTAAACTGAAAAAGCTTAACTTACATTTGTATTCAGGACAGCAGTGAGTTAGACAGAGGAGGAATCACCTTTCATGTCAACTGGGGGCCTCAGAGCTGGCAGTCTCGGGTGAGAATCAAGCATTTTCCTGGCCACAAAGTACATATTCGGCATAGTTTGGCTCACCAACTTCAATTACAGCCTTAAATCAGCTAATCTGACAGGTGGAGTGAAGTGGGCACTCATCGGGGCTTTGCAACAAAAGGCTTTGCCAACCTAAACGGATTAGCCTCCTCAAAGGAGCCCTCAACATGGAGAGACCCATCTCTCAGTGTGGACACACAATAAACTGTACAGTAGGGAGAAGGAGATTGAGAAGAACGGCTTGACTCCTGACATTTTGTTCACAAGAGACACGCATGCTGAAGTTTACATTCACAGCTCTACAGTGACTAGGGATGGTGGAATAGTCCAATTTTGAACAAACTGTGCCACACACACACACACACACACACACACACAGAGATGCATAAATGCATGTGCAAAGACACGCATCACACACACACACACACGCTCATTCACATTGACACACAAACACACACACATTTACAGCTATAAACCTGCAGCAAACAAAATCAAGCTAAAATAAAATCTCTGTGAATATAAACAAAGTAAATGGTCCATTAGCCTTTTGATATAGTCTCTAATGAGTTGAGCTTTGCTGTTTGTTTAGTTGAGCGGCCCCCATGTCTTTGTGCGCGAGGAATAACAGCAGGATCTTTATCTCCCTCCAATCCCTGCAGGCACAGGTATGAGTGATAGAAAACAATGCCACCTACCATAACAGATTTCACCAGATTCACATTCACTTAGTGAAAAACAAATTCATAGAACAGACATGACTTGACCTATGTTTATATGTGTGAGAAAAAATAAGTAGCTTTAGATATTCACAGATAATAAAAGACAAGGGTTGTATATCATTTTTATATACTGTATATAGGTCTTTGATTTTATAATCCAGTAACCAATATTGCATTCAGTATTACATCCATTACAACAAGGAAGAAATAATGCATTGGATCAATAAGCTTCTTGATTACCAAATTCTCTGGAGTTGGCGGTGCTTGTGCCAGAGATAGAGAATGAGCTTTAGGGAAATTAAAAAAGAACAGTCAAGTAAAGTGGCTCAATGTAATGATAATCAGTTGTAAGAGACGAGGTAGGAAGGGGATCGATGTCATAGCAGTGCTGTTGAGGAGCGACATGTCCACTTTTCCTTTGTCTCAGGGGAGATGGCTGATGGAAGAGGAGGCGGACATGGCACTGAGCTCTGCTCTTCCCAGTCATATCTGTCTAACAGATGGGAAGAGGAAGGCTAGTCCAAGGAAGATTCCATAGGAAAGACAGAGAGATTAGTGGAGGAAAGAGAGAGAGTGGGTGGGTGTAGGGAGGGCAAAAACCTTTGAAGGGTGAGAAAGCACCTTTTTTTCTAAGATTGTAGCCTATCTATTATAGAACCTAAAAGGGTTCTCTGGCTGTCCCCATATGAGATTCCTTTGAAGAACCCTTTTTGGTTCCACGTAGAATCTTATTGGTACCAGGTAGAACACTTTGGGTTCAATGTAGAACCCTTTCCACAGAGGGTTCTACCTGGAACCAAAAAGGGTTATCCTATGGGGACAGCCAAAGAACACTTTGGAACCCTTTTTTCTAAGAGTGTATTGTATAGGCAAATAGAGGAAAGTTGTCATGCCCTGACCTTAGAGATCCCTGTTTATTCCCTATATTTTGGTTAGGTCAGAGTGTGACTAGGGTTGGTACTCTAGTTTTTGTATATCTATGTTTTATTTTTCTTTGTTGGCCTAGTATAGTTCCCAATCAGATGCAGCTGTCTATCATTGTCTCTGATTGGGGATCATACTTAGGCAGCCCTTTTTCCCACCTTCAGTTGTGGGATCTTGTCTTTGTTTGGTTGCATGTATTTTTGAACGATGAAGCTTTTCGTTCGTTGTATTGTTTATTGTTTTTTTGCTGGTTCACATTTTAATAAAATATGATGAACTCAAATCACGCTGCACCTTGGTCTACCCTTAACGACGAACGTAACAAAAGTTAGCATACTGTAAAATGTCTCTTGTTTTCTCAAACATGTCGTCCAAGAGGTTTAAAATAGGGAGAAGGGGGGCCTCTCAGGTAGCACAGTGTTCTAGGGCACTGCAGCGCAGTGCTAGCTGTGCCACCAGAGACTCTGGGTTTGCGCCCAGGCTCTGTCGCAGCCGGCAGCAACCGGGAGGTCCATGGGGCGACGCACAATTGGCCTAGCGTCGTCCCGGTTAGGGAGGGCTTGGCTGGTAGGGATATCCTTGTCTCATCGCGTACTAGCAACTCCTGTGGCGGGCCGGGCGCAGTGCACACTAACCAGGTCGCCAGGTGCACGGTGTTTCCTCCGACACATTGGTGCGGCTGGCTTCCGGGTTGGATGCGCGCTGTGTTAAGAAACAGTGCGGCTTGGTTGGGTTGTGTTTCGGAGGACGCATGGCTTTCAACCTTCATCTCTCCCAAGCCCGTACGGGAGTTGTAGCGATGAGACAAGATAGTAACTACTAACAATTGGATACCACAAAATTGGGGAGAAAAGGGGGTATAATTTAAAATAAAATACAATAAAATAGGGAGAAGGGCAAAATAGGTGTCATTTTTGTTTGTATCCATGACTTGGTTCAGGGGGCAATTGCTTAATTGCCAAGTTATTTGTATCCTTGCTATTAGCATAAGCAATTCATTGGAAGTGGTGTTAGGGATTATAAAACTCAGATATATAATGACATGAGTGTGGGGAGAGAACTTTCAGCTAGCTGAACCGACATTTGAAGCTTTTTTAAAATTATGATCCTTTTCTGCTCACTCTTCCTCAAATGTTAAATTCATGACACAATTTAGTAATGGAAAAATAATCATTGATGATACCACTAAACGAAATACCTCTTTTTCGATGCCTTATTGGCAACTGACAAACATTAAGTTGACCATGGCAAGTGCAGGTTGAAAAAAGTTTAAATGGGAATTATCAACTATTACTTTCAAATTTTACTTTCAGAGTCTGCATTCAAAAATGTTCTAGCTAATTAGGAGTTCAATAGGCCATTATGACCAATAAAAAGGGCCACTTATGTTGTGGTTATGTCATCTTCTGTTATGACGACTAGCATGACCCTCACTGCCATATGAACCGCACATCGGTTGACTCATGACTCCTGACATCAGTTGTTTAACATGTTATATCAGTCTTTTTGTGGCCCGCTCACCACAACTCAGATAAATCATCATGGGAATACTGGTGAAAAGAACAGCTCAGTAAATGAACTTGTATGATAATGACTCGCTAGGGGAAAATGCAAGAGGTAAGGGATATTACTTATAAATATATGAAAGGCTTAGATTACTGTTTCAGGAATGTTCTCTCATGCAACAAGAATGAACTGAAAATACAACTACACACTGAATGCAATTGAACTTGGATGTATTATCTAGTATCAATCAATGAATTAATAACATTTGATTATAAATCCCTTTTTACATCAGCAGTTGGGGCGGCAGGTAGCCTATCGGTTAAGAGCATTGGGACAGTAACCGAAAGGCCTCTGGTTCGAATCTCCGATTTGGTAAGATCGAAAAATCTACCATTCTGCCCTTGAGCAAGGCAGGTAACTACAAACAACTGCTCCGTGGGCACTGATGACATGGACATCAATTAAGGTAGCCCACGCACCGCTCTTATTCAGAGGGGTTGGATTAAAAGCGGAATACACATTTTGGTTGAATGCATTGTTATGTAACTTACTAGGTATCCCCATTTCCTTTCCTGTCACAAAGTGCTTATACAGAAACCAAGCCTAAAACCTCAGAGAGCAAGCAATGCAGATGTAAAAGCACAATGTCTAGGAAAACTCCCTTGAAAGGCCGGAACCTAGGGAGAAACCTAGAGAGGAACCCGTCTCTGAGGTGCGGCCAGTCTTCTTCTGGCTGTGCCTGGTAGAGATTAGAAGAGTACATGGCCATTAAGGCCTGATTGTTCTTCAAGATGTTCAAATGTTCAAATATGACCAGCAGGGTCAAATAATAATCACAGGGGTTATAGAGGGTGCAACAAGGTTACCCTCGGACAGGGGCAACCAGGCAGAATATAGCACCACCCACTTTGCCAAAGCACAGCCCCCACACCACTAAATGGATATCAACAGACCACTAACTTACTACCCTGAGACAAAGCCGAGTATAGCCCACGAAGATCTCCCCACCGCACGAGCCCGAATACAAGAAGGATGGAAGAGCACGAGCAAGCCAATGACTCAGCCCCTGTAATAGGGACATAGAATCCCAGTGGAGAGAGGGGAGCCGGCCAGGCAGAGACAGCCAGGGTGGTTCATCACGCCTGGACAGACTACACTCAATCATAGGACCTACTGAAGAGATGAGTCTTCAGTAAATACTTAAAGTTTGAGACCGAGTCTGCGTCTCTCACATGGATAGGCAGACCATTCCATAAAAATGGAGCTCTACAGGAGAAAGCCCTGCCTCCAGTTTGCTTAGAGATTCTAGGAACAATAAGGAGGCCTGCGTCTTATGACCGTAGAGTACGTGTAGGTATGTACGGCAGGACCATATTGGAGAGATGGGAAGGAGCAAGTCCATGTAATGCTTTGTAGGTTAGCAGTAAAACCTTGAAATCATCCCTAGCCAGGAAGCCAGTATAGAGAGGCTAGCACTGGAGTAATATGATCACATTTTCTGGTTCTAGTCAAGATTCTAGCAGCTGTATTTAGCACTGTTTATTTAGTGCTTTATCCGGGTAGCCAGAGAGTAGAGCATTGCAGTAGTCTAATCTTGAAGTGACAAAGCATGAATTTGTCTGAAACACAGATTTCCAGGATAGGCAATTTGGGGTCTTCCCCATGCTTCATCAAATTGTACAGCTGTGTCATCTGCAAAGCAGTGAAAGTTGACATTGAGTTTGCGAATTACATCACCAAGAGGTAGCGTATATAGTGAAAAGAATAGTGGTTCTAGAACAGAACCTTGAGGAACACTTAAACTTACCATTGATTTGCCAGAGGACAAACCATCCACAGAAAATAACATATCTTTCTGACAGATAAGATCTAAACCAGGCAAGAACTTCTCCTCGCAGACCAATTATGGTTTACAGTCTCTCCCAAAAACTTGATCAATACAACCAATTACAGTATATGGAAAAGAAAACCATAACCCCAGGGTATTGAGTGCACTCTTAAAGGGGCCATCTGCAGTTGCTTCATCCATTTTTGTACTTCTGAATTAATTGTACCCATTGATTCTTGAATAACATAACTGATCAATTTCTCATGAGCTTAGTTCAACTGTCGTACCCCATCAGAACCCAAAATATAAGCCTGTTTCACTCCAATGTTTCTAAACAAAACATGGTCTCAAAACATGGTTAAAACTATAATTTTTATATCATGGATGGTCAGTCTTTGCATCATAGCTCTGTCTATGAATTTTAGATTGATGACATTTTTCTATCCCTATCCCTCAGCTTTGTACTGAAATGGGTGGGGAAAACATTGCTATTGTTTCAACTGCTGGGCTATACTCAGCCTTGTCTCAGGATGGTAAGTTGGTGGTTGAAGATATCCCTCTAGTGGTGTGGGGGCTGTGCTTTGGCAAAGTGGGTGGGGTTATATCCTTCCTGTTTGGCCCTGTCCGGGGGTGTCCTCGGATGGGGCCACAGTGTCTCCTGACCCCTCCTGTCTCAGCCTCCAGTATTTATGCTGCAGTAGTTTATGTGTCGGGGAGCTGGGGTCAGTTTGTTATATCTGGAGTACTTCTCCTGTCCTATTCGGTGTCCTGTGTGAATCTAAGTGTGCGTTCTCTAATTCTCTCCTTCTCTCTCTCTTTCTTTCTCTCTCTCGGAGGACCTGAGCCCTAGGACCATGCCCCAGGACTACCTGACATGATGACTCCTTGCTGTCCCCAGTCCACCTGGCCATGCTGCTGTTCCAGTTTCAACTGACCTGAGCCCTAGGACCATGCCCCAGGACTACCTGACATGATGACTCCTTGCTGTCCCCAGTCCACCTGGCCATGCTGCTGCTCCAGTTTCAACTTCCACCTGACTGTGCTGCTGCTCCAGTTTCAACTGTTCTGCCTTATTATTATTCGACCATGCTGGTCATTTATGAACATTTGAACATCTTGGCCATGTTCTGTTATAATCTCCACCCGGCACAGCCAGAAGAGGACTGGCCACCCCACATAGCCTGGTTCCTCTCTAGGTTTCTTCCTAGGTATTGGCCTTTCTAGGGAGTTTTTCCTAGCCACCGTGCTTCTACACCTGCATTGCTTGCTGTTTGGGGTTTTAGGCTGGGTTTCTGTACAGCACTTTGAGATATCAGCTGATGTACGAAGGGCTATATAAATACATTTGATTTGATTTGATTTGATAAAACCACCACTGACAATGTTGGTACCCGTGTTGGAGCTCAATAAAGACTTGAGGAATCATTCAAGAAAATGAATGGAAACCCAACGTCACTCACGGTATCGAAGCAAAGCTCCCTTAAACAATAACTCTAAGGCCAATGCCTATCTATAATTCATGCCGCAAAATGCCTTGCAAGCTGCAGAAGAGATGTCCAGCGTCACGAAAGAAGTCCTCAGCTCTCTCGGAACAAAGCCTTCCTCCACTGCTCCCGATCCGACGAAACCATATTGATGTTGAATCGACGATGGCTAATGTATTTATAAAAGGGACAACGCACATTAATCAACATCAATATTACAATAATGCAACATCCATGTAAATGTGCCGGGGTTAGCAAAAAGCTCATTCGCACCATACAAATATTCACTAACAATACAAATACATTACATCCAATAATATATCATTCTAACAACACCTCTATCAACTGTTGTCTTACATATGGAGGAACCACAGATAATCCTCCACACAGCAGGATAATTAAGGTAAAGGTAGAGTTGTAACAGGTGAATAAGATTAAGCAACAGTCATTTTTCTAAATGCAATTCGTATTTTCACAGATGTAAATGTTCCAGCTAAACAAATAGTGTTGTCTCCATTCTCACGTCTCGAGCAGAGTCACAAATCCAAAAATGTTCCTTGCACCAGAAAGTTCCGTGCACCAGAGTTCATGTGATTGGCCCAACAATGTAACAAGACATCTAACTGGCTAAACCAAACCAGGTTACTTTAGTTCACAATGTAAAGGTCAAAGTAATTAAGTGGACGTCACGTTAAAGCATCCAAACCAACAGTGACTCCTAAGTGATTGACATGCCATTTATTTTGAAGTTTGTACTTGAAAGCAACAATTGTTTGATGCAATGCGTACAACATAGGCTCAACAGCAAAGGCTGTAGTAAAACAGTGTTTGTAATACATGGTTTTAACAGGGTATTCAAATATTTATTTTACAAATGATAGACTACCATACACTTATTGAAGATTTCATTCCAAGAAACAGCCTTGAACATTGTATTTTCTGACACTTTTCTTCCAACACTATCCTGACTTCCTGTCTCGCTTGCTTATAGGTTGTCCCTTCTTCATTGAACATTGCTCATCTACCCAGCAGAAAACAATGAATAAAATGTTTAAACGAAATCCTTGCACCATGTAATCTTGACAAACTGCCGCCAAGCACCCGTTGCTTTTATGTGGGAAATGAAAATGGGTCTTGTGGTCCAGGAAGGCAGTTTTAGTCTGGCGCTGCGTTGTTGGGATATTTGCATTTATTTCCCTGCTCCACGTGTTTGCTGACACCAGAGATGCCCATATCATGATGCGGGTATGACCCAGATGCAGACACTGGAGACGGATGGTTCGGTTCTCAGAATATTTATCACAAAGAGTCAGTCAAAAGGGCAGGTCGAGGTCAAGCAGAGGTTCGTAATCCAAGGCAGAGTCAAGAAGGGACAGAATGGCAGGCAGGCTCAGGGCAGGTAGAAAGGTCAGAACTGGGAAGACTAGGAAAACAAAACTAGACAGATGAAAACAAGCTGGGACAACTTGACAAGATAAACTGGCAACAGACAGGTACAGACAGGTACAAATACACAGGGGATAATGGGGAAAAATAGGAGACACCTGTTGGGGGGTGGAGACAAGCACAAGACAGGTGAAACAGATCAGGGTGTGACACATATTAATTGTAAATAGAAAGCATTGTAATGGTAAAGAGGAAAAATGATGTTTTACCCCTATCTGCTTGTGTTTCTCTTCACTATCATTAAATGTACATTACCTCACCTATCTGCAAACTAATGCCAAGTTCATTTCAACTCATTAGGAAGATAAAGCTTCATGAAAATGTATAATCTGTTGAGGTAAATCTGTTTTTCCCCCAGGCTTTATCTTTTCTATTCAGCACTACTCTGAATACATTGTTATTCTCTCAGTATGTTCAGTTTCTGTTTAGACGAATGGAATTGTAACCTCTCCCACACCAACACTTTATTTTATACAGTAACTCACTTCAGCTTTACAGTAGGTAAATCCTCCAGAATTGGCACTAATTTAAAAGTAATTCCAACTCAAGGTAAAATGATACTTTTACAATGATGTCCAATCTCCTATTTAAACACAATTTCCCCTTATATATATCCTCTTCCCTGCCTCAACATTTCAAACAAGACAAATTGAGAGGGCAGGACAGCAGCGGTCACAGGCCAGAAGGAAACGATTGATCACACAAGATTCAAATGAATTTAATGTAACATTCAAGTAAAGAAAGTGACAAAAGTTGGCAAGTGCAAAATAGTTATTTGGTGATTGACAAATAGCTGTGCCCCAGCAAGGAAGTGTTAAGCTCTTAATGCTTGATAAATCTTCTGCTCCATTAAAGCCTCACAGGAAGAGGGGTTATTAATTGCCAAGTTATGACACATGACTGCTTTAATTTGACTCGTAGTGTTGGTGGGGATAATTCCATCCCTGCTCAGCATACTAGCCAGTTTGACTTTCACCTTCATTTATCATCCCCACAGTCTAAACAGACGAAAGACACTCAACATGGTTTGTTATTGTATTGATGCTGCTATTACTATATGTTAATCGTTTTGGTTATTAAAAATAATTGAACATTTCTTTGTTCAAGGTCACATTCAATATTGGTAAGGTATGTGCCATAGTATACGATAGACTGACTTCAATGACCTACACTTCATACCGTGCTTCTACACCTGCATTGCTTGCTGTTTGGGGTTTTAGGCTGGGTTTCTGTACAGCACTTTGAGATATCAGCTGATGTACGAAGGGCTATATAAATAAATTTGATTTGATTTGATTTGATACTCATATGACTGCTGTACATGCAGTGGCAGTGATATGGCAGTATAGTACATATATTATTTGACCGGAGAGGACAGAGATGGCCATACTGATGACAACTGTCTTTTTTGAACACTCATGTAACTCTCTTCTTGGTATGCTTGAGTGTTACATTACTCTCTAAAACGCTGTGATTATTCTCCGAAAAAGGAAAACTGTGAAAACAGCCCCTTAAGGATTTCCATACCCTAACAGCCTTCCTGGGACAGATTTGCAGGTGTTCACAGGGGTATGCTCACTTCCCACTATGATTATTTAACATATGGCTTTAGATCAGTGGAGCTTGTGACCGAAATTGCTTAGTAATCAAAACAGAGAACAGGACAGGACAGGCACTAGCTCTGTGATAAACACCCGTGGAAGTCCAGAGGTCCGGGAGATTCCCTTGAGCTTTTTGTGACAAAAATTGTTAGATTAAAAAAAGCAAGGCATTTTTCACACAGGTGTTTGCAGCAGCATCCTGGTAAAATGTGTCTACACATTTTCTTTCTTGTCAGTTTCCTTTAACGGGACACTTTGTCCTCTATTTTACATACATAATAATAACATACATACATAATCATGTGCTCACTTTGGAATGGAAGTGGACGGAATTGGCCTTTTTAAATTGTAGTGCTGCTGAGTGTTGAGACAGTTTGTTATCTGACACTGAACTGGCGCCTTCCTAAATGCTAAATAATCAAATGTATAGTTCACAGAGTCTTGTCACTGGAAATGAATAATTGTCAGTGTGCACAAAATGTTATTGTATTTTCCCCCAAAATAAAATGGAAACATTTTCTAATGAGGGAGACCTACACACCTCTATTATTAGAGAATTAGTTTTGGTATTTTAAAACTTAGTGGTAAATTCAAAATTAATTATGCATGAATTGTATGCATAAATTACGGAGTGTGGAATGTTGCAAAAGGAGAAAATGTAAATCAGAAGCTATCAAAGGACAATGTGAAAAAACTTTGCCGTCTGCAGAAGATGGGAAAATAAATGTTTATCCTCGGGTCAGTGGGGATGTTAATTAGAATGGGGATTTTCCTTGCATGGATGGTGCGAGCTGAATGAAATTGCCATCATCGTCTTGTCTCTGATGCATTGTAAATGACGGCTCATCAAAAGAAAGGACATTTTCATGACAGGTTGCCTGTACAACTATGTGGATGTATCCCCCACACACTTACACCACACATTCCTGCTCTGAGGATCCAGGTGGATATGCTCATGTAGACTAATGTTTGAATATTATGAATTTGATGAGGTTGTGGTCTTTTTTTTTTTAAACCTTTATTTAACTAGGCAAGTCAGTTAAGAACAAATTCTTATTTTCAATGACGGCCTAGGAATAGTGGGTTAACTGCCTGTGCAGGGGTAGAATGACAGATTTGTACCTTGTCAGCTCGGGGATTTGCAACCTTTCTGTTACTAGTCCAACGCTCTAACCACTAGGCTACCCTGCCACCTCAGTACCTCAGGGTCTAGTCTGATGCTAGACCCTGAGGTACTGAGCTAAGGGCTGTAGGCCTATGCTGTTGTTTTGTTCTCTTCATTTTGTTAACACGGTGCCACTTATGATGTCAATGATGTAGATTGAACAGATTGATACAGCTATTCATTAGACTGTATGTCAACAACAGTAGCAGAGTGATATGTGGAGAGAGGTGATTGTTTTGGTGGGAGGGAATGATTGTGGCTGGAACATAGTGTGACAGGAGGATTTTGTGTTTCAGAAGGTGTGGGTTAGTAACTGGATCCCACCAGGACACCAGGCCTTAAAACAATGTTCACTGTGTTTGCAGAAGACACTGGAGTGAGCCAGTCATCTCCAAACAGTGAGAGCTTCAAAATGCATTGTGACGCTCCATTGGACATGCGACTCATCCTCCACCACCACCAGGAGGGCAACTGAATCTCCTGCATGACAATACTCCTGGGCTCCTCACTCTAGTCTCTCTATGCTTCACTCTCAGAGCTTTTCTCATATTTTCCTTCGCCGGCCTTCTCTTTCTTTCTGCCTCTCTCTGTCTCTGAAAATATGACATATGAAAATATATTATCTTTCCAGACCATCATTCTGTAGAACACATTTGAATGAGAGTAGAAACATCAGGAGCATCACTTGGGAATCTATGCCATTTGTGGAGCCCCATACATTATCTCTCTCACAACTGCCGATTTGTATTTTCTATGTGTTATCTCACACAAGGCAGGAGGTGAATCTCTATGCAAGTAGGCTAGATCCCAACAAAAACAGGCACAATCTCAAGTCCCAATCGCAAAACTAAGGTTGTGTTGAAAATGTGAATACAGATCTACCATCTGTTTTCTGGCTTCCACTTTGCTAGATCTAAATGAAAGCATTACATTTATTGTGATGCATTACCTTTAAGTGCCACCCATTGTGACAACAGATGGGAGTGTTTCAATGATTCAAGAAGGCTTTACTGCCTCAATGTTACAATATTGGTATTACAGACCATTCTTAAATTCCCTCACATTCTCACAATTATGAGGACTTATTCAATTGTCTGTGTCTTAAATACAACCTGTATTAAAGTCATTATAGTGCCATTATATTGCTTATACAGTCTAGGAACCTCAGTTTGTATAAATGCATTCAGTTTAGGACCACCAACAAGTACAATACCCTAATTAGCTATCATAAGCAACATGAGGAATATACAGACAATTAACTCACCACTGTGTGCCTATGACATTTAATGTGATCCACCTCATATTGCTAGGCATTGACTAAATGCCATGCTAGTGTGTGTTACATGCATTGATCTTTTCTAACTATTGGGCCTCCTGTGATTTTCCTCTTGCTCATACCTTTGGAAATTTCATGTTTAAATACATAGTGTTCAACTCTGCTTCTTGTTTAAATATAGATGTTATGATACTGTATTAGCGCTAGTGGAATAGGCAGTGTGTCCTTTGCTGCACATACATACGATAAGTCACACACTCTACACATACACATGGATGTTGTATTGTAAATATGTGATAGTAGAGTTGTCACGACCTCCGCCGAAGTCGGCTCCTCTGCTTGTTCGGGTGGCGTTCGGCGATCAACGTCACCGGCTTTCTAGCCATCGCCGCTCTGTTTTTCATCTATCCATTTGTCTTGTCTTGTTTCATACACACCTGGTTTTCATTTCCCCAATCAATCTACTTGTATTTAACCCTCTGTTTCCCATCATGTTTGTCACGTTCTGACCTTAGTTCCTTTGTTTTTGTCTGTGTTTTAGTATGGTCAGGGTGTGAGTTGGGGTGTGCAGTCTATGTTTATTTTTCTATGTTGGGTTTTGAGTTCGGCCTAGTATGGTTCTCAATCAGAGGCAGCTGTCAATTGTTGTCCCTGATTGAGAATCATACTTAAGTAGCCTGGGTTTCACTTTTGGTTTGTTGGTGTTTGTTTCCATGTGAGTGTTTGGGCCACATGGTACGGTTTTGGTAAATTCACCTTGTCATTTATTGTTTAGTGTTCAGAGTTTTAATTAAACATCATCATGAACACTTACCACGCTGCGCTTTGGTCCGACCCTTCTTCCACCTCTGAATGCCGTTACAATGTTTTGTGTGTAATTGTTTTCATGTCTAGTGATGTTCGTTTAGCGCTTTACTTTATTGTTCTGTTTTTGGAGCGTGTTTGTTTTGGTGTGCTCCCGGTTTGGAACTATAATAAAGTGCTTTATTTAAACATACTCTGCTCTCCTGCACCTGACTTCGCCTTCATACACATCTTGACAAGAGTAGTGGCCTGAGGGAACACTAAATGTATTCCATAAAGTGTTATGAAATGTAATGTCATGTAATATTTTAAATTGTACATAACTGCATTAATGTTGCTGGACCCCAGGAAGAGAAGCTGCTGCCTTTGCAGGAACTAATGGGAATCCTTAATAAATACAAAAAATACAAACACTGCTCCATGGTAGGATATCAATTCCTTCCCTTAAGCTAAAAACAGCACTAAGCTCATTAGCTCTGATACAGTATGTTTTGCAGTGCCTTTTCTGTAATTACTTTACTGACAGTGCCTAAAGAAAGTCTTCAGACTCATTCCCTTTTTCTACAATTTGTTACGTTACAGCCTTATTCTAAAATTGATGAAATAAAAAAAAATCCTCACCAATATGCACATAATATCCCATAATGAAAAAGCAAAAACAGTTTTTCCTAAATGTTTTAAAA
This sequence comes from Oncorhynchus kisutch, assembly GCF_002021735.2. Classification (NCBI taxonomy): domain Eukaryota; kingdom Metazoa; phylum Chordata; class Actinopteri; order Salmoniformes; family Salmonidae; genus Oncorhynchus; species Oncorhynchus kisutch. Next base: position 19,365,605 of record NC_034197.2, on the reverse strand, counting down.
TGTATTCAAATAAAGAACAGAAATTCACTACCGGTCAAACGTTTTAGAACACCTACTCATTCAAGGGTTTTTCTTCATTTGTACTATTTTCTACATTGTTGAATAATAATGAAGACATCAAAACTATGAAATAACACATATGGAGTAACCAAAAAAGTTGGATGCAGACGTTACATTACCTCATGAAGCTGGTTCGAAGAATGCCAAGAGTGTGCAAAGCTGTCATCAAGGCAAAGGGTGGCTATTTTAAGAATCTCAAATATATAATGTATTTTGATTTGTTAAACACGTTTTTGGTTACTACATGATTCCGTATGCGTTATTTCAGAGTTTCGATGTATTCACTATTATTCTTCAATGTAGAAAATAGTCAAAATAACTTGGGAAAAAAACCTTGAATGAGTAGGTGTTCTAATCATTTTGACCAGTAGTGTGACTTATTTACATAAGTATTCAGACCCTTTGCTATGAGACTCGAAATTAAGCTCAGCTGCATCTTCCATGGATCATCCTTGAGATATTTCTACAACTTGATCGGAGTCCACCTGTGGTAAATTAAATTGATTGGACATGATTTGAGAAGGCACACATCTTTCTTAAATGGAAGAAGTTTGGAACCACCAAGACACTGCCTAGAGCTGGCCGCCTGGCCAAACTGAGCAATCGGGGGAGAAGGGCCTTGGTCAGGGAGGTGACCAAAAACTCAATGGTCACTCTGACAGAGCTCCAGAGTTCCTCTGTGGAGATGGGAGAACCTTCCAGAAGGACAACCATCTCTGCAGCATTCCACCAATCAGGCCTTCATGGTAGAGTTGCCAGATGGAAGCCACTCCTCAGTAAAAGGCACATGACAGCCTGCTTGGTGTTTGCCAAAAGGCACCTAAAGGACTCAGACCATGAGAAACAAGATGATCTGGTCTGATGAAACCAAGATTGAACTCTTTGTCCTGAATGCCAAGTGTCACATCTGGAGGAAACCTGGAACCATCCCTACGGTGAAGCATGGTGGTGGCAGCATCATGCTGTGGGGATGTTTTCCAGCGGCAGGGACTGAGAGACTAGTAAAGATTGAGGGAAAGATGAACAGAGCAAAGTACAGAGTACTGTTTTAAAGTCACCATTGGCCTCATGGTGAAATCCCTGAGCGGTTTGATGCATCATCCAAAGTGTAATTAATAACTTCACTTCACCATGCTCAAAGGAATATTCATTGTCTTCTTTTAATTTTTTTACCCATCCAATTGGTGCCATTTTTTGCGAGACAACAGAAAAACTCTTTGTGGTTGAATCTGTGCTTGAAATTCACTGCTTGACTGAGGGACCTTACAGATAATTGTATGTGTGTGGTACAGAGATGAAGTAGCCATTCAAAAATCATGTTAAACACTATTATTTTACACAGAGTGAGTCCATACAATGTATTATGTGACTTGTTAAGCACATTTTTACTCCTGAACTTACTTTGGCTTGCTGTGACAAAGGCATTGAATACTTATTGAATCAAAACATTTAATCTTTTCATTCTACAAAAATTCAACAACAAAAAAATCCACTTTGACACTATGGGGTATTTTGTGTAGGCCAATGATGACACAACATGTACATTTAATCTATTTAAATTCAGGCTGCAACACAACAAAATGTGTAAAAAGTCAAGGGGTGTGAATACTGTCTGAAGGCACTGTACAGTATGCGCATATCTACCTAAATGACCTTGTGCCCCAGCTCATTGACTCATTACTGGTTCCCTGTGTATATAGCCAGGTTATCGTTAGTCATTGTGTTATTATTATTACTTTTATTATTTTACTTTTGTATTATTTCTCTATTTTCTTTCTCTCTGTATTTTAATTTAACCATTATTTAACTAGGCAAGTCAGTTAAGAACCTAGGAGACCAGCATCCCGGAGTCGCCTCTTCACTGTTGACGTTGAGACTGGTGTTGTTTTGGGGGTACAATTTAATGAAGCTGCCAGTTGAGGGCTTATGTGGTGTCTGTTTCTCAAACTAGACACTATAATGTACTTGTCCTCTTGTTCAGTTGTGCACCGGGGCCTCCCACTCCTCTTTCTATTCTGGTTAGGGCCAGTTTGCGCTGTTCTGTGACGGGAGTAGTACACAGCGTTGTGCGAGATCTTCGGTTTCTTGGCAATTTCTCACATGGAATAGCCTTTATTTCTCAGAACAAGAATAGACTGTCGAGTTTCATTAGAAAGTCCTTTGTTTCTGGCCATTTTGAGCCTGTAATCGAAACCACAAATGCTGATGCTCCAGATACTCAACTAGTCTAAGAAGGCCAGTTTCATTGCTTCTTTAATCAGCATAACAGTTTTCCGCTGCGCTAACATAACTGCAAAAGGGTTTTCTAATGATCAATTATACTTTTAAAATGATAAACCTGGAGTAGCTAACAAAATGTGCCATTGGAACACAGGAGTGATGGTTGCTGATAATGGGCCTCTGTACGCCTATGTAGATATTCCAAAAAATAATCAACCGTTTACAGCTACAGTAGTCATTTACAACATTAACAATGTCTACACTGTATTTCTGATCAATTTGATGTTACGTTAATCGACAAAAAATGTGCTTTCTTTTCAACGACAAGGACATTTCTTAGCGGCCCCAAACTTTTGAACGGTAGTGTATCTATCAAAGGTAAATTTAATTATGTTTAAAACCAAATACTTTTAGACTTTTACTCAAGTTAAACTTTACTGGATGACTTTCACTTTTGCTTGAGTCTATTACTGTATTACTATTACCATTATTACTCTACTTGTCTATTACTGTATCTAGTTGTAAGATGGCGCCGGAGAAGAAGGCAGACGTTTTACTGTTCCCCAATCGATTGTGTTTTTTGCTTGTTTATTTGCATTGCTTGTAACTTATTTTTTTACTTATTTTGTACATAATGTTGCCGCTACCGTCTCTTATGACCAAAAATAACTTCTGGACATCAGGACTGTGATTACTCACCATGGACTGGCAGAATCCTTTTTTTCCTTTAACGAGTCGGACGAGGCCGACGCAAACGATATGTTGCTTTCTCGGGAACAGGCCCAGATCCCCATGATTTGCGTGAAGAGGAGGCGGAGAAAAAGAGTCCAGAGGGTGGGCTGCCTTCTGAGAATTCATAGGCGATCCTTTAAACCCCCACTTCTTTCCAATCTGCTAGCAAACATGCAATCTTTGGTCAATAAAATAGATGACCTACGCGGAAGATTCAACTACCAATGGGACATTCAAAACTGTAATATCTTATGCTTCACGGAGACATGGCTCAACGACGACAGTATCGACATACAGCTGGCTGGTTATCTTCTTGACGCACCCATCCCTTAAGCGGGATCATTTTCATCAACACCCGCTGAATTGCAGCGCGTCAAATTCTAATTAAATTACAAAAAACGATTTCATTTTCATGAAATCACAAGTGCAATATAGCAAAACACAGCCTAGCTTGTTGTTAATCCACCTGGCGTGTCAGATTTCAATACAGCTTTTCGGCGAAAGCATAACAAGCGTTTATGTAAGAACATCTCTCTCAGTAGACAAAATATTACAAACACACGCTTACCTTTGATGATCTTCGGATGTTTGCACTCACGAGACTCCCAGTTACACAATAAATGTTCCTTTTATTCCATAAAGATAATTTTTATATCCAGAATACCTCCATTTGTTTGGCACGTTATGTTCAGAAATCCACAGGCTCGAGTGGTCACATCATCGCAGACGAAAATTCCAAATAGTATTCGTAATGTCCACAGAAACATGTCAAACGTTTTTTATAATCAATCCTCAGGTTGTTTTTAAAATATATAATCGATAATATATCAACCGAGACTGTCACTTTTTCAATAGGAGAGGGAGAGACAATGGCTGCCCCACTCTGTTGCGCAAGCAAAACTCTGTGAACACCCAGCTATCCACTGACGTGATGTTATCTTTCTCGCTCATTTTTCTAAATAAAAGCCTGAAACTATATCTAAAGACTGTTGACACCTTGAGGAAGCCATAGGAAAAGGAATCTGGTTGATATCCCTTTAAATGGAGGCAAGGGATCCAATGGAACAGAGAGCTTTCAGGAACAACAGCACTTCCTGGTTTGATTTTCCTCAGGTTTTTGCCTGCAAAATCAGTTATGTTATACTCACAGACAATATTTTGACAGTTTTGGAAACTTTAGAGTGTTTTCTAACCTAATCTGACTAATATATGCATATTGTAGTTTCTGCGCCTGAGAAATAGGCATTTTCAAATGGGTACGTTTTTTTGGCCAAAAAAACGAAAATCCTGCCCCCTACACTCAAGAAGTTATACGCTGCACCGGCAGGATAGAGCAGCGGCGTCTGGTAAGACAAGGGGCGGCGGACTATGTATTTTTGTAAATAACAGCCGGTGCACGATATCTAAGGAAGTCTCGAGCTATTGCTCGCCTAAGGTAGAGTATCTCATGATAAACTGTAGACCACACTACCTACCTAGAGAGTTATTGTATTTTTTCGTAGCTGTATACATACCACCACAGTCAGATGCTGGCACTAAGACACCAATGAATGAGCTGTATTCCGCCATAAGCAAGCAAGAAAATGTTCACCCAGAGGCGACGCTCCTAGTAGCCGGGGACTTTAATGCAGAGAAACTTAATTCCGTTTTATCAAATTTCTATCAGCATGTTAAATGTGCAACCAGAGGAAAAAAACCTCTGGACCACCTTTACTCCACACGCAGAGATGCATACAGAGCTCTCCCTCGCCCTCCATTTGGCAAATCTGACCATAATTCTATCCTCCTGGCTCCTGCTTACAAGCAAAATTTTAAGCCTAGACTAGATCAATAAAAAAGTGGTCAGATGAAGCAGATGCTTAGCTAGAGGACTGTTTTGCTAGCACAGACTGGAATATGTTCCGGGACTTCTCCAATGGCATTAAGGAGTACACCACATCAGTCATTGGCTTCATCAATAAGTGCATCGATGACGTCGTCCCCACAGTGACTGTACGTACATACCCCAAATAGAAGCCATGGATTACAGGCAACATCCACACTGAGCTAAAGGCTGCCGCTTTCAAGGAGCGGAACTCTAACCCGGAAGCTTATAAGTAATCCTGCTATGCCCTCCAATGAACCATCAAACAGGCAAAGCGTCAACACAGGGCTAAGACTGAATCGTACTACACCGGCTCTGACGCTTGTTGGATGTGGCAGGGCTTTCAAACCATTACAGACTACAAAGGGAAGCACAGGCGAGAGCTGCCCAGTGACAAGAGCCTACCAGACAAGCTAAATTACTTCTATGTTTGCTTCGAGGCAAATAACACTGAAACACGCATGAGAGCACCAGCTGTTCTGGAAGACTGTGATCACGCTCTCCGCAGCCGATGTGAGTAAGACTTTTAAAAAGGTCAACATTTAAAAGGCCGCAGGGCCAGATGGATTACCAGGACATCTACTACGAGCATGCGCTGACCAACTGGCAAGTGTCTTCACTGACATTTTCAACCTCTCCCTGTCCTAGTCTGTAATACCAACATGTCTTAAGCAGACCACCATAGTGCCTGTGCCCAAGAACACTATGGTAACCTGCCTAAATGACTACCGACCCGTAGCACTTATGTCTGTAGCCATGAAGTGCTTCGAAAGGCTGATCATGGCTCACATCAACACCATTATCCCAGAAACCCTAGACCCAATCCAATTTGCATACCCCCCCCAACAGATCCACAGATGATGTAATCTTTATTGCACTCAACACTGCCCATTCCCACCTGGACAAAAGGAACACCTATGTGAGAATGCTATTCATTGACGACAGCTCAGCATTCAACACCATAGAGCCCTCAAAGCTCATCAATAAGCTAAGGACCATGAGACTAAACACCTCCCTCTGCAACTGGATCCTGGACTTCCTGACGGGCCGCCCCCAGGTGGTAAGGGTAGGTAACAACACATCCGCCACGCTGATCATCAACACAGGGGCCCTCAGGGGTGCACGCTCAGTCCCTTCCTGTACTCCCTGTTCACTCATGACTGCACGACTCCAACACCTTCATTAAGTTTGCCGATGACACAACAGTGGTAGGCCTAATCACCGACAATGACGAGACAGCCTATAGGGAGGAGGTCAGAGACCTGGCCGTGTGATGCCAGGACAACAACCTCTCCCTCAACATGATCAAGACAAAGAAGATAATTGTGGACTACAAGAAAAAGAGAACTGAGCACGCCCCCATTGTTATCGACGGGGCTGCAGTGGGGCAGGTTGAGAGCTTCAAGTTCCTTGGTGTCCACATCACCAACAAACTAACATGGTCCAAGCACACCAAGACAGACGTGAAGAGGGCACGACAAAACCTATTCCCCCTCAGGAAAAGATTTGGCATGTGTCCTCAGATCCTCAAAAGGTTCTACAGCTGCACCATTTTAGAGCATGCTGACTGGTTGCATCACTGACTGGTATGGCAACTGCTCAGCCTCCGACCGCAAGGCACTACAGAGGGTAGTGTGAATGGCCCAGTACATCACTGGGGCCAAGCTTCCTGCCATCCAGGACATCTATGTCAGAGGAAGGCCCTAAAAATGGTAAAAGTCTCCAGCTACCCTAGTCATAGACTGTTCTCTCTGATACCGCACGGCAAGCGGTACCGGAGTGCCAAGTCTAGGTCCAAGAGGCTTCTAAAACAGCTTCTACCCCCAAGCCATAACACCTAATCAAATGGCTACCAAGACTATTTGCATTCCCCCCACCCCCTTTTTACACTGCTGCTACTCTCTGTTGTTATCATCTATGCATTATGTCACTTTAATAACTCTACCTACATGTACATATTACTGTACCGGTACCCCCCTGTGTATAGTCTCGCTATTGATATTTTACTGCTGCTCTTTTATGACTTGTTACTGTTATTTCTTATTCTTCTTATCCTTATTTTTTTTATTTATTAAACTACGTTGTTTGTTAGGGGCTCGTACGTAAGCATTTCACTGTACGGTCTACGCCTATTGTATTCGGGGCATGTGACAAATACAATTTGATTTGATTTACTTTAACTTCAGTATGACAATTGGGTACTTTTTCCACCACTGTCGATAGGCTACTTCCCTCCTGCAGTGACCATTAGACAAACAGCTCCAGCCAATTATTCTTCTTTAATCATTTGTGCAGTGCCCTTTATGGTGATAACCATGACCTTTTCTCTTATAGCAACACTTGTATTCTTCTCTTCTCTCCAACCCTGGGCCTTTAGCTGGCTGCATCTCTGCATTTTTCTCCCCTCCCTGGAATCTAGTAATTAACAGAGTGAAAGACTGAGACCAATTAAACAATGTTACCAAGCCCTTAAGGCTGACAGGGCCTTAAAATAGCAAATGCTATTTTAAGAGCAAATTCATGAATTGATATATTTTTTTACATATGAAAATGAAGATTCTAGCTTTGATCCCCTCTGTATGCATTCTGTTGGAAGGCCAGATTTAACTGATACGTTTTCTCCTGAGGATATTCCTAGAGGTTCTTGGGCTTTTATAGTGGTCTTACCACATGGTTTGACAGTCACATTACAGTAACGATGTTAAGACGGGAGACCAAAAAGGAGGAGAAATTCCCGAAGTGGAATTCCAAAGTACAAGTATACGGCTGTTGCTTTATTGTTCAAACTTTGAAAATGTTTAAACAAGTGAGAGGGTTCAGGAGGCTTATTATTTCTGCTGCCAAGACAAGCAGGTTCTATTGTTCCTGGTTATTACCAGGGCTTGTATGGGGCATTGTTTGCCAGTCTGGACAGTTCCAGGAGGACCTAATAGATTTCATTATCAGATGGCAGAATTTAATTTGAGCCACTGCTTTCAAAGATGAGAACCTGATACAGAGGACGCAAAATAAAATAATATATTTTGTAATTACTTTACAGAGGTGGTGTGGGGGAAGGGAAACACCCTGCTATGATGGTACAAGGGTTATGAAAGGAATCAATAGCCGGTGCTATCGTCAGGCTATGAGATTTGAGTTGGGATTTGTTCCTCATTGTGAGCTGGCTTGGGTTTGACTCAATATCAGGGGCCCAGCGAGACTGGTTGACAAACAAAGGGAAGCCACTTGAATGCATTCCACCATTTCACGGAGACAGGAACGAGCCAAGATTAGTCATGTCTGATTAGGAATCAATCCATTCAAGGAATTACTGCCATCCACATCTTGACAACAGAAACCAACAGATCTAACACACTAATTTGACTGGAGTTGATATGGAATTCCCTGCATATCCTGCATATACAGTATATTCTTTGCACATTTAGGGCTTATGGGTTAGCCTACCACTTGTTTGTTTAATTCAATCAAGATGTATGAGTTTACTAATGTATAGCTTAAAACAAATACACAGAAAAGTCACTGTACCATTCAGATGCATAGAATGTGGTAGTCTGCAGTTTTGTGTGCAGTTTTGGTTTTATTTATTGCAGATTCATGTCTTGATTGGTTGTTGTTCAAGGTATATCCTTAATTGTAGCACAAGGTACTAGTTCCAGATCTGTACATCACGTCTGTTTCTGAGAAGTCCCTGAATCCTATGCATACTATGTTATGGTCCAATCCTGAACTCTAATGATATCATATGTGTGATTGAGAAGCCAGGATGTCAACCTTTATGTATGTTTCTACGCCTTTTCTTACTAGTAGGCCTCATCTCTTTTCTCTTTCAAGTAAAAAACATTTACTTGATGAAGTATCTATTTACATGTGAATTGAACAGCAGAGGGCAATATTGCTCCCTGTATTATGTTCAGTTGTAAATGAAGGCTTGGTGCTGCTGCTCTCCTGCCATGCCTCACCTCACTAGAACAAACCTGTAGTCCCCTTTCATTTGACGCATTTCATGCAAGACATGCTGGAAAAGAACAGGCATTATGCTAATGTATTCGTCTCTGGTTATTGCAATAACCAGTTTTTCACCATTTGTGTTGATGGCTAGTTAGAATCAATAAGAAGTTCCTTGAGGTAAGGGTACCAAAATGGAACAAGCCTTCAGAAGAAATGTAGATGTTCATATTCTATTCCGGCTGTCAGCTTTAACTCGATTCATCCTCTACTTCTACCTGCTTAACCTGCAGATAAATATTCAATGAGGGTCGGTAATGGCTGACATGTACAATACATTGACTACATTCAGCTTGAATACATGGACTCAGATGGACTGGGATTCATGGCTGCTGTTACTATACCTGTCTTTATACAATGCAGTGACTTGACTGGTTCACTATGCATGATCTTATTATCCCTATTATCCTTATTATCCTCCCCACTTATTATCCTCCCCACAGGTAATTGGGGACACACCCAATAAGGCGTAGGCAACCATTTTTCAGTTTTGCATAATTGTTGATAAATCATACCGTCAGGGATTATACTGCTCCTGTTCTAAAATGAACGTATGCTGAGGATAAGCATGGTCTAACTGGGAATAGAAGTGGAAGCAGATTTTTTTTGTAGTCGATATGTTAAAATATACCTGTTACTATCTTGAATGTAGAGCAATCCACCCTGTAGCCTATAACACAGCAAGTCAAGATGGAGCTTGTAAACACCATTGCTGAAACACTTTTCAAGCTCATGTCATATTAAGGCTTTAAAGTCATGTGAAAGATATACAGTTGAAGTGGGAAGTTTACATGCACCTTAGCCAAATACATTTAAACTCAGTTTTTCACAATTCCTGACATTTAATCAAAGTAAAGATTCACTGTTTTAGGTCAGTTAGGATCACCACTTTATTTTAAGAATGTGAAATGTCAAAATAATTGTAGAGATAATGATTAATTTCACCTTTAATTTCTTTCATCACATTCCCAGTGGGTCAGAAGTTTACATACACTCAATTAGTATTTGGTAGCATTGCCTTGGAATTGTTTAACTTGGGTCATATGTTTCAGGTAGCCTTCCACAAGCGTCCCAAAATAAGTTGGATGAATTTTGGCCCATTCCTCCTGACAGCTGGTGTAACTGAGTCAGGTTTGTTAGCCTCCTTGCTCGCACTCGCTTTTTCAGTTCTGCCGAAAAATGTTCTAAAGGAGTGTGGTCAGGGCTTTGTGAAGGCCACTCCAATACCTTGACTTTGTTGTCCTGAAGCCATTTTGCCACAACTTTGGAAGTATGCTTTGGGTCATTGTCCATTTGGAAGACCCATTTGCGACCAAGCTTTAACTTCCTGACTGATGTCTTGAGATGTTGCTTCAATATATCCACATAATTTTCCTGCCTCATGATGCCATCTATTTTGTGAAGTGCACCAGACCCTCCTGCAGCAAAGACCCCCACATGATGCTGTCACCCTCGTGCTTCATGGTTGGGATGGTGTTCTTAGGGCTTGCAAGCCTCCCCCTTTTTCCTCCAAACATAACGTTGGTCATTATGGCCAAACAGTTCTATTTTTGTTTCATCAGACCAAAAAGTATGATCTTTGTCCCCATGTGCAGTTGCAAACAGTAGTCTGGCTTTTTTATGGTGGGTTTGGAGCAGTGGCTTCTTCATTGTTGAGCGGCCTTTCAGGCTATGTCGATATAGGACTCGTTTTACTGTGGATATAGATACTTTTGTACCTGTTTCCTCCAGCATCTTCACAAGTTCCTTTGCTGTTGTTCTGGGATTGATTTGCACTTTTCGCACCAAAGTACGTTCACCTCTAGGAGACATAACGCGTCTCCTTCCTGAGTGGTATGACGGCTGCGTGGTCCCTTGATGTTTATACTTGCGTACTATAATTGCTTGTACAGATGAACGCGGTACCTTCAGGCGTTTGGACATTGCTCCCAAGGATGAACCAGACAATTGTTTTTCTGAGGTCTTGGCTGATTTCTTTTGATTTTCCCATGATGTCAAGCAAATAGGTAGGCCTTGAAATATATCCACAGGTACACCTCCAATTGACTCAAATGATGTCAATTAACCATTCAGAATCTTCTAAAGCCATGACATCATTTTCTGGAATTTTCTAAGCTGTTTAAAGGCACAGTCAATTTAGTGTATGAAAACTTTGGCCCTTTGGAATTGTGATACCGTGAATTATAAGTGAAGTAATCTGTCAGCAAACAATTGTTGGAAAAATTACTTGTGTCATGCACAAAGTAGATGTCCTAACCAACTTGGCAAAACTAAAGTTTGTGAACAAGAAATTTGTGGAGTGGTTGAAAACGAGTTCTAATATCTCCAACATAAGTGTATGTAAACATCCGATTTCAACTGTAGATAGGGACTGGCTATTTTAATTGTCTTTTGAATTATTGTTTGATGGATTTGAGCTTCTGTAGCAGAGGAGGAGATCCCAGAGGCTATGTGAATACTTGTTCAATGAAGACATTCATTCAAATTATGTATCAGTGGTATTTTTATTCCTAATTTCCTTCATTTATTTCAAAGTGCATCTCTACGTTTGTGCTCCAGTGTCAGTCACATGGAGACTGTTCAATGTGTTTCATTATCAGTGTGCATAGCCTGAAGTAAATGATCCTCCTCACCTTCACATAATTTAATTAGCACATCATCTCTTTTGTATCTCTTTGGATGATATATTGATGTGAGAGATCTCTGAGCAGAATGCACGCTGAAATAGTTTCTTTGCACTATATAGGCAAAAATTCATAACCAGCACAACAAAATTATTCTGATGTCATAGTTCACAGTTTGAACTGTCGATAATGGCACTTCAGAGAGTATATCCCGTGTCAGTTGGGAATTATAAAGAGATCTAAACTTGATGTAATCTCACTTTGTCTTAATTGCTAGGCTATGTAAAGGCATTATTCACTTTTGGTCTATGGAGTGTAACACGACAGCCAATCATTATAATGTCGATCAGATCTCTGTCTAGAAGTTCTGCTCGTTTCCTCACCAACTCAGAATAATAACAATCCCAGAGCCAACAATAGCTTGACTAGAGTTATTTATTTTACACTCAGAACAAAATGTTTCAAGAGTTTCAGTCAGTGGGCCATAGCCACTGTGCATTTTATGATATTTATTTATTTTTAAAATAATGTTTTGTGAATTACAACAAAATGACTGCAGCTGTAATCACCAGATAAGTAGGAACCAACATGGCAGGTGTTTCTGGAGAGATAAGGAGGAACCATTGTGGGTGATGACGATGTTTCCAGGAGGGAATGTTTTGGGCTTCGCTTCTTGTTTGAGTTGTTACTTACAGCCTTTCCTTGAGGCCAGAGGAAAGGGAAAGGGGGATACCTAGTCAGTTGTACAACTGAATGCCTTCAACTGAAATGTGTCTTCCGCATTTAACCCAACCCCTCTGAATCAGAGAGGTGGGGGTGGCTACCTTAATCGACATCCACGTCTTCGGCGCCCGGGGAACAGTGGGTTAACTGCCTTGCTCAGGGGCACAACAACAGAGTTTTACCTTGTCAGATTGGGAGAGTTCTCCTTAATGTAGTTGCAGCAAAGTATGTTTATGTTCAGATGTTTGAACGAATGGATCATATTTTTTAGACATGGTGCCAATGCATCAATCCCATTTAAATGGAAGACTCCATTAGATTACACAGAAGACTCAATTCACTCACATCATGTGCCCTCTCAACTTCAAAGCAGAGGAAGTACCAACCTTCCTAAAGCAACTTGAGCCACTAAACACCTAGTCACACCAACCATAGATACAAAGACAGAACTTTTCAATTTCCTAGCATATGAGATAAGTAACAGCCCCAAAATAATTACATTTCATTGTTATGATATGTATTTATTTGTATTTATTTAACCTTTTTTAACCAGGTAGGCAAGTTGTGAGCAAGTTCTCATTTACAACTGGGACCTGGCCAAGATAAAGCAAAGCAGTGGAACAAAAACAACAACACAGAGTTACACATAAACAAACATACAGTCGATAACACAAAATAAAATAAAAATAGAAAAATGTATATACAGTGTGTGCAAATGTAGAAGAGTAGGGAGGTAGGCAATAAATAGGCCATAGAGACGAAAATAATTAGAATTTAGCATTAATACTGGAGTGATAGATGATGACGTGCAAGTAGAGATACTGGGATGCAAAAGAGCAAGAGGGTAAGTAATAATATGGGGATGAGGTAGTCGGGTGTGCTACTTACAGATTGGCTGTGTACAGGTACAGTGATCGGTAAGCTGCTCAGACAGCTGATGTTTGGGGGGGAAGGTTAGTGTTAGGACATAGACAACCCCACGATCCAGGGTACACTTCCACACTCCATCCCCCAGGGGGCAACAACCGGGTCTAGGTGCTGAGCCAAGGCTTGATAAGCACATTAGGTGCTGCCAATTAAGATCATCAGTCAGTGTCCCAGCTTGTAAACTGTGAGGCTGCTGGTTCGCTTGGTGTTTTTTTTGTGTTTAAAAAAACCCAACATTTTAGCAGATGCTCTTATCCAGAGTGACTTACAGCAGCACTTTTCACTTAGTTGGCTCAGGGATTCGAACCAGCAACCTTTTAGTTACTGGTCCGACACTCTTAACTGTTAGGCATGCCTGTTTGTAGTTTTCCTTTTTGTGCATATTTGTGCCCATCACCATCTGAACTTAATAATCCGCTTGGACCCACTACCCAAAGGAGTCCAGACAGAGCTGGCCCTGGACTCTGAAGATAAGGCTTCTGTCTCCCTGGGCACATGTATATTCAACACCTAGGAACATATGCTGATTTCTCACATAAATGCACACATTGATTCAGGTTCCAGACCAGTTAACTAGGCCTAAGACCTCTAGACATAACGAGTGCAGCAAAATCAGTAGGCTGGTTATGGGTTTCGTAACATTCATACACAGTATAATATGCTGAAAATGTATCTTAACCCATGTGACAACCAGTAAGAATACTCCACACTACAGTGTGTGTGTGTGTGTGTGTGTGTGTGTGTGTGTGTGTGTGTGTGTGTGTGTGTGTGTGTGTGTGTGTGTGTGTGTGTGTGTGTGTGTGTGTGTGTGTGTGTGTGTGCGCTCGGGTATGCACAAGCTTGTGTGTGTGTATGTTCATTTGTGATTGGTGTCTTCTCCCAGGGGTCTCTCTGTAATTATATCTCTGTGCTTGTTTTGTTCTCAGGAGACGCTAAAACAAACGTGTTCATATTTGTCATAGCATGAGTTCAGAGGGAGGATACAGTATTTTCATAATGCTCAAAGTGTCTCTATTATTAAACCAATAAAGAAGAAAGGGTATGATCCAGATTCTGGGTAGTGTTGTATAGCAGTCCCTCCGTCCGGAACTCAGGTTTATTGTATCCCCAGAAGACAGAGGGAGACCAACAGAAACTACACAACTTTGTCTTTTGTCCTTTTTCAAAATTAAAGCAACAGCTCACTAGACTGTGGCTACCACACAGCACTTTGTTATCAAAGCAGATAGAGCAGTTGATTTGGGCTGGCTGGGTGATGACATTCCACTTCTTCAGACAGCCTCTCTCCTTGCCCACTGGGGTCAGCTAATTAACATTCACTCTCATGCATTGTAAGTGAAAGGGGGAAAAAGATCATTAAAACTTTTACCATCATTGCTTTTTGACAGTTTCATGTGAATAAGTTAGTTAGGTCTATGCTTTTTCTTTACAGAATGTGTGAGTCAGATAATCAGACCTTGTGGCTTTGCTAATCATGTCGTGAGGCTGTTAAGCAGATACACTGTTTGGTGTGTGAGTGTTTATATGTATACAGTAGCAGCAGTGCATTGCTTTAATCTGGTGTCTCGCTGTGATTTTTATCTCTGAGCTAACTTCTCTTAGGTGTTCTCTGCATAGGGGGGGGGGGTCCCTGCTGCACTAACCCCAAAAAGTCAGCATCGCTGAGGCTCCCGCTGATGATGAAGGGAGGTCCAGACTCTACAGAATAACCCCTTCCTGTCTTTCTCTCTCCTCTTTCTCTCCTCCCACCTCCGGTGTCTTTCCCCCGTCAGCCTTACTCTCGCTCTCTCTCTCTTTCTCTCTCCTCTTTCTCTCCTCCCACCTCCGGTGTCTTTCCCCCGTCAGCCTTACTCTCTCTCTCTCTCTCTCTCCTCTTTCTCTCCTCCCACCTCCGGTGTCTTTCCCCCGTCAGCCTTACTCTCTCTCTCTCTTTCCATCTGCAAACTCTTCCATTTATCTGCCTTTGAAGCTGGGATTTATCTGCATGTACACAAAGTCAATCCCTTTTATTTAAAAAATAATAATTTCAGAGTGTACTGGATCAAACTAACAGTGTAAGTGTATGTCCCTGGGTGAAGGAGATAATTCATCATGCCTGAATCATTAGTGTTTTTTTCCTGAAGACTAGAAAGATCCCCGTCTATAAAACACGGGTTCATAAAAGCAAGAAGACCATCATATGATCTGGGTGCATATTATATATACCTCACACGTGACTCATAATATGACGAAGCAATTAGCCTATTTAAATGTTTATCTGACTCCATAAAGATAATTAAAATATACAAGCAAGCATTAGGCAATAAGTTAACATTGACTTGCAATAATTGGTCTGAGAATTGTCTATATTAAAGGCAGATATTTAATTAACATTGTACAATGAATGGATTCGCATACAAGGCATAGCGCTTAAGTTACAAGTACTACAAAGCATACTTCTAGGCATATAGATTCTAAGGTTAACTTACAACACAAAGCACGAACAAAGAAGCTAGGACTAGAAGCTAGAAGATGAGAATTGATCATTCAACCTTCCTACATGGACTGGATACAGGATAAGAGAGAGAGAGAATAAAGGCATTTCATTCCATTTATAACATCTGAAGGTGTAATCTTCAGAACCCAACACCAAGAACCACTGACCAATCAAACCCATACCAAGTTTACAGTGTAACTTGACCACCAAGGCCCAAACTCCAAAGGGTTTCAGCATTTAAAGGCTTGTGTGTGGGATGAGACCAATGGAAATAAGACAGGATTTCTGAGAAGACAATAACACCTCTTTGATCAGTAGAGTAATTCAGAGTTCACCCTGTACAGATACAAGTAACCACAGAGATAATGTATCCATATCAGCATCAGAGGTATCCTCAGTGAACAACTTTCACATAGATACCAGACATGGATACTATAGTATTTTAATATATCACATTCAATAGTCAGTCCTCTGGATACTGTAACAGAGAGATGTATTTTGGCCCCTCAGAGGGGGAAGGGCTGACTAGTCCTTGGACATTGTCCTTTGTGCTTTCCTTGTGTTCCTGGACCTTTTGCCATGCTGCTCCATGTGACAGAGAGCACATAAATGAGGGCCGTGGCTACACAGATATGTAGATCACAGTGAAGGATCATCAGAAAAGCACGTTTTCCTTTTCATCCAACACATTTCTGAACTCTGCCAACACTGGTGTAAGTAGCCTGCTTAATCATGCTTTTTAATGGAAGATGGAAAACAAAACCATTTATCAGGTCTTTCCCTTGCTAGTGCTAAAGGTTGGGATGAAGCTGTTGTACCTGTTGTGTTTGATCGTCTGTCTCCCCCACTTTGATGTTTCCTCAAAATCGTTCCAGACTGGAACCTGCCTCGGTAATACCACGGAGACACACGTGTGGAGTCAACCTGTCTGGACCCAGGCACAGGATATCACATATTAATTGGGAAGTCTGTGTTTAGAATGCTAATGGTTCTCCAGCTTTTAAACAGTGGAGTTAATATTCATGAAGCCTCACTGGTGTTATGCAAGCTCTCTTTTCTTTTAGACAGTGTGTGCCAAAATACAGGCGGGCAATCTCATTGCCAAATACAAATGTACATTAAAACATCCCCAACAGGTTTGCTGCATTTTAAATGTGGACTAGCCTCCTGCCTCCTCCAATACAAAATGTCAACGGCTTGCTTGTGCTGGACACTGCAACAGACTGCAATGTTGGGAACACATAAATGACCGTGGTGTGTTATGACACAACCTTCTGAAAATAAGACCTTGTGTTAGGGAATAGAAATGTAGAGAATCATTAGTCTGAGAGCTTTTGTTAGGGACTATGTATCAGAGCCCAGTGTGTGGGATTTCTTTATTTTCTGGTGTCTCTGGATGGAGCTGGCATTCAGACAGTCATAATATACAGATGGCTTGAAAGGCTGTGGGGATGCACATGCAAACACACATACACGCGCACACAAACACGCATATCCATTGAACAGAGACAGATACGCAAGTTAAATATGTGTGTGCCGCCACACACATCAAGACAGTGCTGGGAGCCTTTGTCTTGGGTAATTAGCATTTCTTACATTACCTCTTTTTCTTCCTGTTTCTTTAATCTACAGATAAAATAAGAGCTTGGTAAACTCTGTTTGGCTCCAAGATACTGCTTCCTTCAGCCTTGTGCCAACTGAAGCTTTGCCTTGAGGTTTCACAAATGTTTGCCGCTCTGCCACCCGCATCTCCCCCAATAGCCACGCATGAAGCAGCTGATTGCTTTAGCTGGTTTAGTTTCAATTGAACCAATCCACAGTAATAGAATGGCACATGCTCATTATGTTCGTGCCTCTCTCTGTGTGCAGCACAATTAAACCCAAATGAAGAGAAAGAACAGAATTCTTCAAAGTAAAGAAACCAAAAGCATGTTTCTGGTTTATTGCGCGTCAATTTGATAATCTTGAAAGTAATTCATAATAATTGCTCAATCAATTACGGCTCAGCCTGAGAATTCTGCTTGGGAGACGTTTTTTTTTTAGAACCAGTATGTGGCCAACCTCCCATATGAAGGTCAACCTTTTCTTCTTCTTTCTCTCCCATGTACTCCTTAAGGATGAAAGGAGGAGGACTGTCTTTCACTACGCACTGTCTTTCATTCAGCAAGTCCTTTCTCATAAACCCCCACGCTTCCAGCATTCAACCGCTCACAAGCATGGCACGCACACACACTCGCTTAAGTGTTTAATTAGTTGCTTTTGTATCACTTTAAGAAGCATCTGGATCCACAGAATGTGGGAGGATGATAATTGGAATGTGGCACTTAGCAGAGCCCGACCCTTTGGCTCTCATCAGCTCTGCAAGAGGAGGAGGGAAGAGGGAGAGAGGGGAGGGCCAGTCAAAAGAGGAGAATTCTTCCCCCCACATGAGACTGACAGAGGGAGAGAGAAAGCGAGGGAGCTCACTAAAGGCTCATTGGTTGGCATTCTAGTACACCTGTCAAGCATTTACAATTATCTGTCAATTAACTGTCAATTACCAGTCCTTGCTTGACCATCTGTCTATAAACGCAACATTTCCCCCTCCTTTAACACTGTTTGAGAGCAGGCACATCAGTGTGCACTACTACATTAGCAACCTTCTAAAGCATCACATACTTTGTGACATGTAAGAGTATACGAACACAACCTTTTCTATGAATAGCACACCTACAGTAATAGGGACACATTTCCATCTGGCTTGCCTAGAAACAGCACACTACTTCAAAAGTACTTTTTAGCACAGAGAATAACATGTTCTTTGTGAGATCTGTGCATTGAGCACCTGAGATGAGGGTTGGAACATGTTACTGAGAGCCATTCTCACAAAAGAGTAGACTCATCTGACCATTATCTTCTACATTTCAATAAGGAATAGTGTTTTTGTCTGTAGACATATTGCACCATTTAGTGGTAGGTAGATGGTTTTGAGCAGCTACAGAAGAAGGCAAACTGATGTATGTGAGGAGAGGATAACTTGAGCGTGTAAATCCTCTAATGTAAACCATACTTATTGTTCGGTAAAGAACATATACATAAGACTACAGCACGTTCTCTATGTCTCTGGGAATGTCTCTGGACCTCAAAGTTCATCATCTTTTCATGGTTGCCTTGTGCATTGTCCACATTGGGAAAAGAAGCCCCTTTAAACTGGGTCTTCTCTCCTAATTGGACTTCTCTTGCTCTAGTCGCTCCTCAGCAGGCATGATGGCTTAGATGGTGAGGCGGCTTTAACATGCGCCAGGGATGCTTCCACGGAGAAGGAAGGAAAGTGGAACGGCCAGGGTCAAAGCTGCCTTCTCGACAGCTAATTGGCCAAGCTTGTAGCTTGTTCTTGACAGATTGAATTATCAAGCTCCCACTGAAATCCCCCACGGTCTTCCCTCGTTGACTATTAATGACCGCTCAGCCTGCTACAGGGTAGGGAGCAGCCCACAGTGCTACCAACAACTGCAGTATTGGTTGAGGAGATCCCACCCCCCCCCACCCTCTCTCTCGCTCTCTCTCGCTCTCTCTATCACTGTGCTGCATGTACAGCAATGCGTGAAGACCCTCCTGGAATGTTCATGACGTCTGGGGCTCAGTGGAAAATACTTTTGAAATAGAAGTGCTGAAATAGACATTCATATTGACTGCAATGGAAAGTTTTGAGCAAGGAAAGGAGCACAAACCCCACCATTTACAGCTACTGTATGTTTCATCCCAATAACACATCTCATGAGGAGAGCTGTACATCTACAAGTTACCTTGTCCATTGTTTCTCATGCACTTTCAGCACTGGTGTTGAAATTGAAACCCCTCCTGTTCTACTGTGCAGTGTACTGTGTGCCTCTGCCTCTGTCCATGGTGCTGAAAACGGCATCAGTATATTCATTTACCACCGGTACGTGTTTCTAGCTATCTATTTGAAAGGCTCATGCAATTTGAGAAAACTGGACTTTTTAATTGCCTAGATGTTGCTGACCCTAGAAATGTTGTTCTCCAACCACCCAACAAAACGAGAGCACAGTCCGCATTGAAGCAGAAAATGACAAACACAGGAACAGAACCCAGTTCCATCGTCTTCATCTGGTCGTCTTTTGTTCAGCTTATAATAAAGAATCACTTGTGTGAAATAGAGTTGATAGAATCGACTGTTCTCCCGAGAGATTATTAGCTTTAACGCCCCACAACTTAATATGCCGTTTCAGTGATCGCAAAGGTTGTACTACCACTGACAGTAAATGTATTATCTGACGTAATTACATTGCTGTATTGCAGGAGTAACGTTTTGGGTGTAAGAATTTGCATAGCTTTAGTACACCTTGTATTCCTCAATGGAAGTTGATTTCACCATCAATCCTTCTGCCCAAGGGAGATCTCATTATCTTGCTTCCAGCTATCCTCAGATCCTTCGATGTGGGAGCATTTCCATTGGGCCGCAATTACAGCTTCCTCACTGTATTCAGTATAATTCATCTTCCAATGGAAATCATGTATACTGAGTATAATTGTGAAATCATAATGAATGAAAGCATGAAGACAACAACACTATGATGCTCTGTTTGTTTCACCCATAGAATGAGAGGTCAGTCAAATTACCATGGTCTGAGAGGCAATGTCCCTTCTAGGAATTATATTTATGTTCTACCATCCTCTCTGCTCTACATAATCACACAGATTTAGTGTTGCAGGCATCCAGACCTTGTGGTGTGACTGGGAGTGACTGGTTCTGGCAGTGCCATTGCAGCTGAGTGGTTGGTGCCTCTGGGCCTCCTGCTGGGGCCCTCCTCCCTGCTGACTTTCTGACAGTTTTGGCAGCCCTGGTATTACAGCATAATCACTATTCATTTACCATCTGAGTCTGAAAGACACACACATATATATATTTGTACTGTATATATATAAATATAAATATAAATATATATATATAAACTCAGCCTTTTGTCAGCCTTTTGTTAACAACACTGTCATCTCAGATTTTCAAAATATGCTTCTCAACCATTGCAAAATAAGCATTTGTGTAACAGCTAGCGCTGTTAGCGTAGCATGCTAGCGTAGCATTTAGCGTTAGCATTAGCAGGCAACATTTTCACAAAAACCAGAAAATCATTCAAATAAAATCATTTACCTTTGAAGAACTTCAGATGTTTTCAATGAGGAGACTCTCAGTTAGATAGCAAATGCTCAGTTTTTCCTGAAAGATTATTTGTTTAGGAGAAATCGCTCCGTTTGGTGCGTCACGTTTAGCTACGAAAAAAACCTGTATCCAGGAGTGTAATTATCCCCGCAGCTCATTAGCATAACACAACGTTAACTATTCATGAAAATCGCAAATGAAATGAAATTAATATGCTAGCTCTCAAGCTTAGCCTTTTGTTAACAACACTGTCATCTCAGATTTTCAAAATATGCTTCTCAACCATAGCAAAACAAGCATTTGTGTAACAGCTAGCACAGCTAGCGTAGCATTTAGCGTTAGCATCAGCAGGCAACATTTTCACAAAAAACAGAAAATCATTCAAATAAAATCATTTACCTTTGAAGAACTTCAGATGTTTTCAATGAGGAGACTCTCAGTTAGATAGCAAATGCTCAGTTTTTCCTGAAAGATTATTTGTTTAGGAGAAATCGCTCCGTTTGGTGCGTCACGTTTGGCTACCAAAAAAAAACGAAAATTCAGTCTTCAAAACGTCGAACTTTTTTCCAAATTAACTCCATAATATTGACTGAAACATGGTAAAAGTTGTTTAGAATCAATCCTCAAGGTGTTTTTCACATATCTCTTCATGATATATCGTTCGTTGAAAGCCTCCTCTCTCCTCTCAATCACTGGATGACTGCGTGCAGCTTGTAGATTACACACCAATTTAAACAAAGGACACCGTGCGGACCCCTGGTAAATGTAGTCTTTTATGGCCAATCTTCCAATGATATGCCTACAAATACGTCACAATGCTGCAGACACCTTGGAGAAACGATAGAAAGGGCAGGCTCATTCCCGGCGCATTCACAGCCATATAAGGAGACAATGGAAAACAGAGCCTCAAAAATACTGCCCATTTCCTGGTTGAAGTTTCATCTTGGTTTCGCCTGTAGCATGAGTTCTGTGGCACTCACAGATAATATCTTTGCAGTTTTGGAAACCTTAGAGTGTTTTCTTTCCAAAGCTGCCAATTATATGCATAGTCGAGCATCTTTTCGTGACAAAATATTGCGCTTAAAACGGGCACGTTTTTTTATCCATAAATTAAAAGAGCGCCCCCTATATCCAAGAAGTTAAAGGGATATCAACCAGATTCCTTTTCCTATGGCTTCCCCATGGTGTGACCAGACTTTAGACATAGTTTCAGGCTTTCATTTTGAAAAATGAGCGCGAAAGATCACATCGCGTCATTGGATGGCTGGGTGCCAGCAGCGTTTTGCATGCGCAACAGTTTGGAGAAGACATTTTCTCTCTCCCTCCTATTGAAGAAGCTACAGTCCTAGTTGAAATATTAGCGATTAGATATTGTAAAAACAACCTGAGGATTGATTATAAAAAACTTTGACATGTTTCTGTGGACATTACGAATACTATTTGGAATTTTCGTCTGCCCGGTCTTGACCGCTCGAACATAACGCGCCAACCAAATGGAGGTATTTTGGATATAAAAAATCATCTTTATGGAATAAAATGAACATTTATTGTGTAACTGGGAGTCTCGTGAGTGCAAGCATCCGAAGATCATCAAAGGTAAGCAATTAATTTCATTGCTTTTCTGACTTTGGTGACCAATCTACTTGGCTGCTAGCTGTTAGTAATGTTTTGTCTACTGAGAGAGATGTCCTTACATCGCTTGGTATGTTTTCGCTGAAAAGCTTTTTTGAAATCTGACACGCCAGGTGGATTAACAACAAGCTACGCTGTGTTTTGCTATATTTCACTTGTGATTTCATAAAAAGTAAATATTTTTTGTAATTTAATTTGAATTTGGCGCTCTGCAATTCAACGGATGTTGTCGAAAATCATCCCAGTAACGGGATGGGTGAATCAAGAAGTTAATGCAGCTGGGGGCCACACCAGATACAGACTGTTGCTTTTGATTTTGACCCCCCCTTTGATCAGGGACACATTATTCCATTTCTGTTAGTCACATGTCTGTGGAACTTGTTCAGTTTATGTCTCAGTTGTTGCATCTTGTTATGTTCATACAAATATTTACACATGTTAGGTTTGCTGAAAATAAACACAGTTGACAGTGAGTGTAACAGCGTTCTTCGTTTGTCGAAAGAGAGTCGGACCGAAATGCAGCGTGGTGGTTACTCATGTCTTTAATGAATGAATGGTGACGATACATGAAATAACTAATAAATACAAAAACAACAAACGGAACGTGAAACCTAATTACAGCCTATCTGGTGAACACTACACAGAGACAGGAACAATCACCCACGAAATACAAAGCGAACTCAGGCTACCTAAATACGGGGTCCCAATCAGAGGCAACGAGAAGCACCTGACTGCTGATTGAGAACCGCCTCAGGCAGCCAAGCCTACACTCGACACACCCCTAATCAACCACAATCCCAATGCCTACAAAAAAAAACAATACGACAACACAATAACCCATGTCACACCCTGGCCTGAACAAATAATTAAAGAAAACACAAAATACTAAGACCAAGGCGTGACAGAACCCCCCCCCCCCCCCAAGGTGCGGACTCCCGGACGCACCTCAAAACCATAGGGAGGGTCCGGGTGGGCGTCTGTCCATGGTGGCGGCTCCGGCTCGGGACGTGGACCCCACTCCATAAATGTCATAGTTCCTCCCCTTCGCGTCCTGGGATAATCCACCCTCGCCGCCGACCATGGCCTAATAGTCCTCACCCAGAACCCCACAGAACTGAGGAGCAGCTCGTGACTGAGGGGCATCTCGGGACTGAGGGACAGCTCAGGACTGAGGGGCAGCTCGGGACTGAGGGGCAGCTCGGGACTGAGGGGCAGCTCGGGACTGAGGCAGCTCGGGACTGAGGGGCAGCTCGGGACTGAGGGGCAGCCCAGAACTGAGGGGCAGCCCGGAACTGAGGGGCAGCTCGGAACTGAGGGGCAGCCCGGAACTGAGAGGAAGCCCGGTACTGAGAGGAAGCCCAGTACTGAGAGGAAGCCCAGTACTGAGATGAAGCTCATGTAGGTAGTAGGCTCCGGTAGATCCTGGCTGGCTGGCGGATCTGGAAGATTCAGGTTGACTAGCAGATCTGGAAGATTCTGGTTGACTAGCAGATCTGGAAGATTCTGGTTGACTGGCGGATCTAGCTGCTCTATGCAGACTGACAGCTCTGACTGCTCCATGCAGGCTGACAGCTCCTTGCAGACTGGCAGCTCTTTGCAGACTGACAGCTCTGACTGCTCCATGCAGGCTGACAGCTCCTTGCAGACTGACAGCTCCTTGCAGACTGACCGCTCCTTGCAGACTGACAGCTCCCTGCAGACTGGCAGCTCCTTGCAGACTGACAGCTCTGACTGCTCCATGCAGGCTGACAGCTCCTTGCAGACTGGCAGCTCCTTGCAGACTGGCAGCTCCTTGCAGACTGGCAGCTCCTTGCAGACTGGCAGCTCCTTGCAGACTGGCAGCTCCTTGCAGACTGACAGCTCCTTGCAGACTGACAGCTCTGGCTGCTTCATGCAGACTGACAGCTCTGACTGCTCCATGCAGGCTGACAGCACCCTGCAGACTGGCAGCTCTTTGCAGACTGGCAGCTCCCTGCAGACTGGCAGCTCCTTGCAGACTGACAGCACCCTGCAGACTGGCAGCTCAGGCTGCTTCAAACAGGCAGGAGGCTCCGGCAGCGCTGTAGAGAAGAAAGGCTCTGATAGCACTGAACAGGCGGGAGACTCCGACAGCGCAGGAGAGGAGGAAAACGCTGGCTGCGCTGAACAGGCGGGAGACTCCGACAGCGCAGGAGGGAAGGAAGGCTCTGGCTGTGCTGAACAGGCGGGAGACTCCGACAGAGCAGGAGAGGCGAGGCGCACTGTAGGCCTGATGCGTGGTGCGGGCACTGGTGATACTGGAGCGAGGACACGCACAGGAAGCCTGGTGCGGGGAGCTGCTACCGGAGGACTGGTGTGTGGAGGTGGCTCTGGATAGACCGGACCATGCAGGCGCACTGGAGCTCTTGAGCACCGAGCCTGCCCAAGCTTACCTGGCTCGATGCCCACTCTAGCCCGGCCAATACGAAGGGCTGGTATGAACCGTACCGGGCTATGCACCCGCACTGGAGAAACCGTGCGCTCACTAGCATAACACGGTGCCTGCCCGGTCTCTTTAGCCCCCCGGTAAGCACAGGGAGTTTGCGCAGGTCTCCTACCTGGCATAGCCATACTCCCTGTAAGCCCCCCCCCAATACATTTTTGGGGCCGACTCTCAGGCTTCCATCCGCGTCGCCGTGCTGCCTCCTCATACCAGCGCCTCTCTGCTTTAGCCGCCTCTAGTTCTTCCTTGGGACGGCGATATTCTCCAGGCTGAGCCCAGGGTCCTTTTCCGTCCAGTTCCTCCTCCCATGTCCAATACTCCAAGTGATGCAGCCTCTCCCACTGCAACTGCTCTTCACGATTAGCAGGGAGAGTTGGCTCAGGTCTGACACCCGACTCAGCCACTCTCCCTCTGAGCCCCCCCCCCAATACATTTTTGGGGGTGCTTTTCGGGTTTCCTTGCCAACCGTGTTCCCTCGTATCGTCGACTCTTATCTCCGGCTGCCTCTGCTCTCCTCAGTGCTTCCACCTGTTCCCATGGGAGGCGATCTCTTCCAGCCAGTATCTCCTCCCAAGTGTAACAACCTTTGCCATCCAATACGTCTTCCCATGTCCATTCCTCCTTTCGCTTTTCCTGCGGTCGCTGCCTGTTTCCACGCTGCTCGGTCCGTGTGTGGTGGATGATTCTGTAACGGCGTTCTTCGTCGGACCGAAATGCAGCGTGGTGGTTACTCATGTCTTTAATGAAGAAAACGGTGACGATACATGAAATAACTAATAAATACAAAAACAACAAACGGAACGTGAAACCTAATTACAGCCTATCTGGTGAACACAACACAGAGACAAGAACAATCACCCACGAAATACAAAGCGAACTCAGGCTACCTAAATACGGTTCCCAATCAGAGGCAACGAGAAGCACCTGACTGCTGATTGAGAACCGCCTCAGGCAGCCAAGCCTACACTCGACACACCCCTAATCAACCACAATCCCAATGCCTACAAAAAAAAACAATACGACAACACAATAACCCATGTCACACAGTGGCCTGAACAAATAATTAAAGAAAACACAAAATACTAAGACCAAGGCGTGACAGAGAGAGGACGTTTCTATTTTTTCGGAGTTTATACAGTTGAAGTCGGAAGTTTACATACACTTAGATTGGAGTCATTGTCAGGAGGAATGGGCCAAAATTCACGCAACTTATTGTGGGAAGCTTGTGGAAGGTTACCCAAACTGTTTGACCCAAGTTAAACAATTTCAAGGTAATGCTACCAAATACTAATGGAGTGTATGTAAACTTCTGACCCACTGGGAATGTGATGAAATAAATAAAATATTAAATAAAATATTTTCTCCACTACTATGCTGACATTTCACATTCTTAAAATAAAGTGGTGATCCTAACTGACCTAAAACAGGGAATTGTTACTCGGATTAAATGTCAGGAATTGTGAAAAACTGAGTTTAAATGTATTTGGCTAAGGTGTATGTAAACGTCTGTAAACAATTTTTGGATAATTACTTGTGTCATGCACAAAGTAGATGTCCTAACCGACTTGCCAAAACTAGTTTGTTAACAAGAAAATTGTGGAGTGGTTGAAAAATTATTTTTAATGACTCCAACGTAAGTGTATGTAAACTTCATACTTCAAATGTAGCTATGAATCCAATATATAAATGATTAATTTGTAGACAAACTGGAATTAAAGCCAGACTACGTCAGACTACGTAGAAGATACATCTCTTTCAAATTATGATATTTGGTTGCATTTACCACCAATCATATTTCAATATCACTAAATATCATTGCATTTGAAATCAACAAAAACCTGAAACCATAGGCCTATCGTATCATCTATTTTTTTGTTGAATTCTGGGTTGAATTGAAACAATAACTGTTGATGACTTTGTAAATGCCATATAGGCCTACATAAAGTAGCATCATTGATATATTTGTGATAAAGTATGGTCATATATCATTTGCTCTGTTAAAACCTCTTAAGGATCCGCTCCTTTTTTAAATTCTTTGCCTAAAATGACATACCCTGTAGCTCAGGCCCTGAAGCAAGGATATGGACATTCTTGATACTATTTGAAAGGAAACACTTTGAAGTTTGTGGAAACGGGAAAGGAATGTAGTAGAATAACACAATAGAGCTTATAAAAGATAATACAAAGAAACCAAAGGCCATAAGGTATTATTCCAGCCCAGGTACAATTTAGATTTTGGCCACTAGATGGCAGCAGTGTATGTGCAACTGTTTATCAATAACTTTTCATGTTCAGAATTGTGCAGTCTCCTCAAACAATAGCATGGTATTCTTTCACTGTAATAGCTGCTGTAAATTGGACAGTGCAGTTAGATTAAAAATAATTTAAGCTTTCTGACAATATCAGATATGTCTATGTCCTAGGAAATGTTCTTGTTACTTACAACCTCATGCTAATCGTAATAGCCTACGTTAGCTAGACACCGATCCCGAAGAAGTTTTTAAACCTTTGGAATGACTTCGATAAAACAGTGAATCCATTTAGTTTTTTAAGCGGAGATCAACAATCATCTTCACAATAGCATGTTGGTAATAGTCAGCAACAAATATCATAGCTTAGCAATTCTGGGCTTGGTTAGAACTCTGGATGGGAGTAGATGGATAAATTATCCAGTAGGAGGTGTTGCCCAGTCTATCGTTTTTTTTCTAATAGTGGATATAACGTTGAAGATCAGCTGTTGTTTTAAAGGTACAAATTCAACATATTTTATAAAAGTTTTGTCTATGGTGAAATTTGGTTACTACGATACCATAACCATGTGGTGGAAATTTTGGTAACACTTTATTTGGATAGTCCATCTGTAGATGCTCTACAGACTATCTACTAACTCTGGCTCTAACCCGTAATCCTTATCCTAACCCTAAACATAACTCTTTATATGCATCCTGTTTGTGTGTGCATGCACACTTGTGTGGGTGCCCTGAGTTTGTTGTGTGTGTGTTCTCTTAAAATGCCAAACCTGGCTGACAAACTTTCAGATAAGATGTGAAAGCTCACGCACCAGTCAGTAAGCATAAAGTGCCCTCCAGATAAATGTGTAGAAGGCAGAACTATCCCATTCCAATTATCTGTCGGGCATGTGTGTCTGTGTGTGGGGACAAATGTCAGATAAGACCTTCCTTCCGATAAAGGCTCCTGACCCTCTGGACATCTGACCCTTTGGGCCTCCGTAAGACGTATGCTGGTCTGGCAGATCCTCTGTCCAGATACAGACCCTCCACTCAGACCTCTTCTCCTCCCCCTCTCCACTCTCCCTTTCCAGTCCTCCTCTTCTCACCTCCCCCCAGTCCCACAGGCTGACCCAGAGGTGGCAAGGAATCACTGTCTAGTAAATTATCAATAATACAACGCTTTACTCATCTCACTCTCAGCCTCTGTCCCTTATTGAAACACCCACCTGAGTCAACATGGGATCACAATGGAAACGCCCATGTGCAAACTCTCTAGGAGACACACTATGATACCAAATATGATGCAAAAGTCTGCATTATTAGTCATCATCTGTGGAATCCAAAATGTAAGGTCTCATACTGTACAGGAGGTCTAACACCAAGTTAAATGTCTCAAAAGTGTAATCCTCTATACTCTGTCACCTTGAACTTGAATGTCGTTGGGTTTCATGTCACTGAATTTTATCTGGCTAGATTTTAATTCCCCACACTATCCCGTAAATCCCCCTCCCCCCAAACGTACTTCAAAACTAGGACATGAGCACAAGCCCCTTTCATATGCAGACAGTTCCCAGACCTCACTACTGTACTTGGTCCCAAAGGGGCTTATTATCGGTGACACCAGCCTCCACAGCTCAGCACAAGCCTCTGTAAAAAGGATCTGCAGTTAAAGAACCAGCCAGTCACAATGCCATGCCATGTCATAGAAGGTTACACAATCCTCACTTGTTGAGAAGTTATTTTGTTTTTGCAAGGATGGTTCTGAAAACAGCAACTGCAGAGGAAAATAACTTAGGCAAAAATAATTGACACCTGATTTTTCCTTGACATCCTCACTTCATGAAATCGATAGTGCCAGGGTTGTTTAAAATCTTTTGTACACGAATTAATGATGTTGAAATTCACTTTGATTTCCACATTTTTTTGATTGCTGTAATTACGTTGCTTCTTCCCCTCTTGCCATGCAATTAGCTTTGGAATTACAAAAGGCGGCATTGTGTCAGACAGCCATCAATTACTTTAGATAATTGTGTACAGTTGCTGAGATAGTCATTAGTTTGACAGACTAGTCTTTTCTCAACAGGCAGATGTTGACTCCACATTTCCGTCTGTTTTATTGACTGAAAGTGAAACCGTTCAAAAGGAAAGGAAATCTAGATCTCCGAGTCAATTAACTAACATAAAGATAATGACAAGATAATAGTGATTATGATGATTGTAATTAGCTCAGGTGATGAAACAAAGGACTTTGGAGGTCAGCTTCCAAGTGATGGAAGGGGTGTAGCATGTAATGGGAAACTCACACATTGTTTGAAAGAATACACACGCGTCTATGAAAACATAATATGGTTTTGTTATGTGTATTACAGAAGCAAATCATTCCTAGTAAAAATGCAATTTTATTAGAACAAAATGAGAAAACATGAACATAATAAGCAATACAAATTCAATACATACAAACTACAAGACTAAAACAATGTCTGACAACAATAATTCAACATAACATGTGGACGGGGGGGCTCTGCCTGGAATGACACCATGGTATAACTGTTATAACAGCCAGAGAAGTGACGGTGGGTCTAGAATCCCAGGAGAGATCAAGGCCATGGGTTCAGCAGCAGATATAATGGAATGAGAATATACAGTATTTCTTACCTATTGACAGCTGGAGAGCACCACCCTTAATAGCCCCATGAGCTGAAGACAGTTTTTTCATGTTGAAAATTAGACATCTCATGCACTGCAGCTTACCTCGTCATGAGTGAGATATGATGGGGCAGACCAACACGACTTAATAAAGAGACATGTTTGGCAGACTGTATGAAAGCCTTTGTTTGCCCGATGGCTAGAAATGTATAGACAATCTGGCAATTTACTGGTTGTTATTTTAGTGGGTAAACTAAACAAAAGATGACAACCAATTGTAGCAAATAGCTCACTTAAGTGCAGTAATCTTTTTTTGAGAGAATGAATAGGATTTGAATGTGCCCAAGCAGAGTTTGTATGTGCTGCGAAGATAGTTTGCACTTTTATCTTTCTTGCTTTCTCTTTTCATTAAAGAAAGCTGTCGGGAAGAAAACGACAGTTCAAGAAAAACACATACACAAGCACAGGCTGGCTAATTAGAATGGTATCCATGGCAACTTGCTTTGACTCTTCTTTGCAAAAAATAGCTTAGACAGAACATTCAACATGCGAAGTGAAACATTTCTCAGCATGCTTAATGCGTTAGTCTATTTTTCTCAGTAACCACCAACATCTTCTTGATGGTGATATAACAACGTGTGCAAAATAACACCAAATAATATTCCATTCCGTGCAGAAAATTGAGAATCCATGAGGGGAGCAGAACATTTTATTTGGCTCAGTTTGTTTAACTTATACACAGAGAAATAATATGAATACTCACTTTATTAATCTACTGATCTTAGTTTATCTGAGTTTATGGGTAATTGTGAATGTGGTTGGAAACATCAATCAAAAAGTAAGTCGACACATTTAATTGAATTGCATGTAACCTTGCATCCATATACTCCTTGCTAGGGGAATGAACATGATTGAGCTGCAGATGGTGATAAGTTCTGAAATGGCAGTTTGCTTCGAGGAAAGGATGGAATCTGGATAGACAGGCCATGGACATGACACACCGAGCACATATGGATGAGAAAAGTAAAGTTCAAACACTTCAGGTGCCATTTCTCCACAGTGATTATCACCTGCTGCACATTCTGATGGTGGAGACAGATAGACTGGCAGCCATTCTTATGTGTTTACTGACAATATTGCTTTTAAGACTGCCTGTCCTTCAAGGCCTTAGAGGATGGCTGTGACATTTGGAGGGAAATTTTCTGAAAGGTGTAGTCTTTATTGTGATGTCAATTGAAAGTGACAACAACAGCATATTCAATGTGGCCTGTGGGAGAGGCAGGCAGCATTTTACCCTGCAGTATTTCACCAGGAGCTGTCTTGTTGAAATGTAATGGTTTTCTGAGAGCAGCTCTGCTTTTTGGAAGAATACGTTGGGAAAAAACTTTATCATTCTATAACCATTCACAAAAGCCCTACTATAATCGGTATGATTTAGAATTCTGCAGGACAAATCCAGAAGGAATCCGGTTGGAATGTTTTTTTTTTACGGGCCTCTGTATTTTAAATAAATATGTACTTGCTACGATTGTGATATGTTGTTGTCTCTCCTAGCTATCATAAGATGAAGGCACTAATTGCAAGTCGCTCTGGATAAGAGGGTCTACTAAATAACGCAAATGTAAAATGTCAGATTTTGTCACCTTTCGCAGCTTTGGTTTCACACTTTCCTTCCGGCTTCTTTAATGTGTCCCTTGTCACTTTACTGCTAGTATTCTCTCATACAATCCTTTTATAATACACTTACAGTGAATGCATTGTTCACTTTGGGGAAAAATATGAGTGATTGGACAGGGCCAAAGCAGTATTTGGGACCTGATATAATTGGATAGGAAGGTGGTCTACTTCTCCTTGAAACCTTTTCCAGGGAACGTAGACAGTGAGATTATTTCTCATTTCTCAGAGGCTGAAATGAAATCCTAACATGAATAAATGTGTGTACACTGTGTGTGTGCTGAACTCAGAGTCAGTTGGTATATCGGAGATTTCACATTTCCAGGTTGAACCTGAACTCAGAATAACAAACAGTCCCTAACAGAGGGGTATTCTAACCGCATCTGATGCAACCTTCTCGACTCCAATCTGACACCCTTTGTTTTTCTACCCTTAGTGGGGGTTAAATTAATCTCACCTGGGGCTTTACAACAGGGCAGGCAGAGTAAGGCCTGGCTGGTCAAGCCCCATTGACTGTTTCTTTCTACTGGCCGCCTGGGCTAATTTCACCCTCCAGCGAGCAGAGGAGCCAGCCCCTTTAGCCTGGCCAAGGATTGACACGGCTCCCCAAGGGTAATGGAGAAGGAGCAGGGGCCTCGGTGCTGATAACATGGACAACTTGGTGAGAGTCTGGCCCATGGAAGAGGATGGACATTACTGCCATGCAGCGCTCGCTATCTTTTCCATTGGTTGTAAAGGGAAGGAACTGTAGGTATACTGTAGGTATAAGCACAGGGAATGTATGCTGATTGAATTTCTAATCTGCTGACGTGTGTGCACGCGTGAGCGAGGGAGTGTGTGCATGTGTCTGTGCATGCAAGAGGTTGTGTGTGTGCGTGTGCGTGTGTGTGTGTGTGTGTGGGGGGGGGGGGGTATGTGACCATATATGATTGGGTCTGACAAGCTGCCATATAGCCAGGAAGTGTAAGTGGTGTCGCATCCATAGCAAATCATTTTCACCCAGTTGATGAGCAGCTTTGATGACTTGTGAAGATAAATAACCAATACTATTCCAACTGCTTTATCTTTCCTTCTCTCTGCATTTACCTCTGTCTGCTTCCCAAGGAATGTGCTTTACATTATCCCTTGTACAATTCTACAATTCTGTGAACAGTGATTCCACAATTTTGTTTGCATTGAATCTGAAGAATAGCATGTAGGTACAGTGCATTCGGCAATAATTCACACCCTTTCCCCTTTTCCATGTTGTTACGTTACAGCCTCATTAAAACATGTATTACACACAATATCCCATAATGACAAAGCGAAAACAGGTTTTTAGAAATTTTCTGCAAATGTACAGTATTATATTTTTTTTAAATACCTTACTTACCTAACTTTTCAGACCTTTTGCTATGAGACTCGAAATTGAGCTCAGGTGCTCCTGTTTTCATTGATCATCCCTGACATGTTTCTACAACTTGATTGGAGTCCACCTGTCATAAATGTAATTGATTGGACATGATTTGGAAAGGCACACACCTGTCTATATAAGGTTCCACAGTTGACAGTGCATGTCCGAGCAAAAACCAAGCCATGAGGTCGAAGGAATTGTCCGGAGAGCTCTGAGACAGGATTGTGTCGAGGCACAGATCTGGGGAAGGGTACCAAAACATTTCTGCAGCATTGAAGGTCCCCAAGAACACAGTGGCCTCCATCATTCCTAAATGGAAAACGTTTGGAACTGTCAAGACTTCCCAGAGCTGGCCGCCTGTCAAGGAGGTGTCACGCCTTGGTCGTAGTATATTATGTTTGTCTTCATTTATTTGGTCAGGCCAGGGTGTGACATGGGTTTTTGTGGTGCGTTTTTGTCTTGGGGTTTTGTGGGGTGTCTAGCATAGTCTATGGCTGCCTGAGGCGGTTCTCAATCAGAGTCAGGTGATTCTCGTTGTCTCTGATTGGGAACCATATTTAGGTAGCCTGGGTTTCACTGTGTGTTTGTGGGTGATTGTCCCTGTCTCTGTGTTAGTTGTCACTAGATAGGCTGTATAGGTTTTCGCGTTACGTTTGTTGTTTTGTATTGTTCATTTGTTATTTTTCATTAAAGAACATGAGTAACCACCACGCTGCATTTTGGTCCGCTCCTCTTTCAACAGACGAACGCCGTTACAGGAGGTGACCAAGAACACGATGGTCAGAGTTCCTCTGTCGAGATGGGAGAACCTTCCAGAAGGACAACCATCTCTGCAGCACTACACCAATCAGGCCTTTAGGGTAGAGTGGCCAGACGGAAGCCACTCCTCAGTAAAAGGCCATTGATAGCCAGCTTGGAGTTTGCCAAAAGGCATCTAAAGGACTCTCAGACCATGAGAAATAAGATTGTCTGATCTGGTGAAACCAAGATTGAACTCTTTGGCCTGAATGCCAAGCGTCACGTATGGAGGAAACCTGGCACCATCCCTACAGTGAAGCATGGTGGTTTCAGCATCATGCTGTGGGGATGTTTGCCAGTGACAGGGACTGAGAGACTAGTCAGGATCAAGGGAAAAGTGAATGGAGCAAAGTACAGAGAGATACTTGATGAGAACCTGCTCCAGAGCTTTCAGGACCTCAGACTGGGGTAACGGTTCATCTTCCTACAACACAATGACCTTAAGCACACAGCCAAGACAATGCAGGAGTGGCTTCAGGACAAGTCTGTGAATGTCTTTGAGTGGCCCAGCCAGAGCCCAGACTTAAACCCTACTCAAACATCTTTGGAGGGACCTGAAAATAGCTGTGCATCGACACTCCCCATCCCCTCAGTGCCGAGCTTCCCCTCAGTGCCGAGCTTCTCCTCAGTCCCGAGCTGCCCCTCAGTCCAGTGGGGTTCTGGGTGAGGACTACTAGGCCATGGTCGGCGGCGAAGGTAGACTATCCCAGGACGCGAGGGGGAGGAACTAAGACATTGATAGAGTGGGGTCCACGTCCCGCGCCGGAGCCGCCACCATGGACAAACACCCACCCGGACCCTCCCTATTGTTTTGATGTGCGTCCGGGAGTCCGCACCTTAGGGGGCGGGGGGGTTCTGTCACGCCTTGGTCGTAGTATATTATGTTTGTCTTCATTTATTTGGTCAGGCCAGGGTGTGACATGGGTTTTTGTGGTGCGTTTTTGTCTTGGGGTTTTGTGGGGTGTCTAGTATAGTCTATGGCTGCCTGAGGCGGTTCTCAATCAGAGTCAGGTGATTCTCGTTGTCTCTGATTGGGAACCATATTTAGGTAGCCTGGGTTTCACTGTGTGTTTGTGGGTGATTGTTCCTGTCTCTGTGTTAGTTGTCACTAGATAGGCTGTATAGGTTTTCACGTTCCGTTTGTTGTTTTGTATTGTTCATTTGTTATTTTTCATTAAAGAACATGAGTAACCACCACGCTGCATTTTGGTCCGCTCCTCTTTCAACAGACGAACGCCGTTACAGGAGGTGACCAAGAACACGATGGTCAGAGTTCCTCTGTCGAGATGGGAGAACCTTCCAGAAGGACAACCATCTCTGCAGCACTACACCAATCAGGCCTTTAGGGTAGAGTGGCCAGACGGAAGCCACTCCTCAGTAAAAGGCCATTGATAGCCAGTTTGGAGTTTGCCAAAAGGCATCTAAAGGACTCTCAGACCATGAGAAATAAGATTGTCTGATCTGGTGAAACCAAGATTGAACTCTTTGGCCTGAATGCCAAGCGTCACGTATGGAGGAAACCTGGCACCATCCCTACAGTGAAGCATGGTGGTTTCAGCATCATGCTGTGGGGATGTTTGCCAG
Organism: Oncorhynchus kisutch; assembly: GCF_002021735.2. Taxonomy (NCBI): domain Eukaryota; kingdom Metazoa; phylum Chordata; class Actinopteri; order Salmoniformes; family Salmonidae; genus Oncorhynchus; species Oncorhynchus kisutch. The sequence goes on along the minus strand of NC_034197.2, from coordinate 19,330,397 downwards.
TGACAGGGACTGAGAGACTAGTCAGGATCAAGGGAAAAGTGAATGGAGCAAAGTACAGAGAGATACTTGATGAGAACCTGCTCCAGAGCTTTCAGGACCTCAGACTGGGGTGACGGTTCATCTTCCTACAACACAATGACCTTAAGCACACAGCCAAGACAACGCAGGAGTTGCTTCAGGACAAGTCTCTGAATGTCTTTGAGTGGCCCAGCCAGAGCCAAGACTTAAACCCTACTCAAACATCTTTGGAGAGACCTGAAAATATCTGTGCATCGACACTCCCCATCCAACCTGACAGCGCTTGAGAGGATCTGCAGAAAAGAATGGGAGAAACTCCCCAAATACAGGTGTGCCAAGTTTGTAGTGTCATACCCAAGAAGACTTGAGGCTGTAATCTCTGCCAAAGTTGCTTCAACAAAGTACTGAGTAAAGGGTCTGAATACTTATGTAAATGTGATATTTCAATAATTTAATCCATTTTAGAATAAGGCTGTAAGGTAACAAAATGTGGAAAAGTCAAAGGGTCTGAACACTGTAAATGTGTTCTTTCCACTTCTCTGACAAACATGATACACGAGTCATGACATGATGTATGATAATCAGTCTGTGAATGGATACTGAACACCAGATAAAGGTTGTCTTTAGAGCTAGCGTAAAGCTAAGGGGAGCATCCTCCTGTCATGTAATTAGGAAGCTAATACGTAACCCATCCTCAGTGAGCCAAATGGAGATTGATGTATGAGCTGCTCTACTGTATTTTCCTCTGATGGACTAATATGTTCCCAAAGTTTTAGTAAGCAATGTCACAAAAGCTTTTAGCGCATCGACCAGTCCGTGGTTTTCAGAGTAAATTGGAAATATATCATGTTCATCACCCGGCTATTGTAATTCATTGTGGCAGAGGCTTTACAAGCATTTCATATTTATAAATAACACAATTAAGGATAACCTTGGGAGAGCTTGGTGTGTTATATATGACACGGCTCTGAGGTAATTACACATTGATTGAGGCTGCTGACAGACAACAGGGAGAGGAGAGGCCAGCCCTACTCTCATACAACACCATTACCATGAGTAATAAGTGTTATGTGGTGCTGCTAACCTCCGAGTGGAGTGTAATGACACCTAAGTGTGAAGGGAAAGTTGGAAATGTGTACAGGGGCGGCCATTGAAGATTACACATGGAAATTGATATTTCATGTTGAATAATGGATGTGTCATGACAAGACAATGATGCCGAAAAAATATAGTAATGAGCTGACATCAGGATTAAACGGGAGACTGATGGTTGATAAATCGCTCCTGGCTTGGCCAAACTCATGTCCGTCACAGACAGGCGCATAACTAAAACATGGCCTGCTTTATCCTTCCTATCACTATCTATTTACAGCAACTGACCAAGTTAGCTTGTTCCGTGCATATTGACCTGTTCAGTTGGTGATGACCAGTAGCCTGAGTCACGTAATGACAAACCAATGTCCAAATATACACTGTAAAACACAGTCACAGTAAACCAAATGTTTTACAGCTGATCATTTTAATCTAAAGTCATCTGCTTCCAATTTGCCCTGAGATGAAGTCCACTCTAGGCATCCAAATAATGACCATGATGCATTGAGGCAGTTCAGGGTGGAAGGTCATGCCCCTGCGTCGAGCGACGTCACGTTGATTCTCCCTGCACAAACACTTTTCCTTGCAAAAGGACATTGTTGCTCACGGCTGAATGACCCACTGTCTCTCCTCTCTACTTCTCTCCCTCCAGCTTGGAAAGATAGGGAAAAAACTACATTGGACTGCAAATCTGTTACAAGGCAAGTAATCGATTCCGAAATGGAATTAATGAACAGCAACCTGAAGATGACAGTACAGTGGCAACTGGGGAAGGATTATGTTGGACATTTGGTACTTGTGGCCATTAGGTTATAGATGGTGTGTCTCTCCATGACAAAATAAGAATATGAGCAGTTAGGCCTTCATTAAAAAACAACTTTTCATCAGAAAGCCCATCTTAAGTGGTTACACCCACATTTAATGCAACTTTTCACATTTAATGTTGTGAAAATCCACTTCTGCCTATTATTTTAATTTTTGATGAGTCACGGCTGTAATAATGAATCAAATTGTTTATTTAATCCTATACATAACCATGTTAAACCATCTTTGTGGATCAGTAAAGATCAGATGTCATTGTTAATATTTTCCCCCAAACTGTCTCTATATTTCATCTTCACACAGTGGTCACTAGTGTGTGTGTGTGTGTGTATGTCAAATTAAATTGACAGACAGAGACAAATCATGTTCGTAAGCCCAGAGGCTCCACCAGTACACTAGCCACTAAATTCAATGTGACAGGTATTGAAGGCAAATAACTCTCTAAATCCTTTGACACTGTGAGGGAAGTTGTGTGACAATCATTGGATGCATTGACAGCAGAGAAATAGAATATGAAGTTGAGGAAAACAGAGTAGGAAATTGAATATGGAGTTGAGAAAAACAGTTCACAAGTGGACACTGCTGTTTTGGAAAACGCTCCAATTCAAACGCTAAATCAATTCCTTATTAATTCAGTTGACAACCTTTATGTGATTATAATGATGACAGAACACATGTGCGTTAGTATTTAGAATTTTGTGGTCGCACATTGACATTAGTGGTTGCAAGTACAATTCACAAATGTGTAATTGAATTTTGCAAGCTTGTATCATGATGTGTGAAAGATTTAACAACGGTCGCAAACTTAAATTCAATAAGATTGGCGAATGAATCAAAAATAAATGTGCAGATTTGAAATCTGTGTAATTGAGCTCAGAGTTCTGTCACTGTTGTCACGTTACCAATAGATTTGTAAACTTGTAAAACGTTTTGTAAATTTGCAGAGAGATATTTGCAAGTGAAAATGTAATTTGCGGTCTGGGGGCAGGACCTTTTACTAGGCAATCAGTTCCCTCTGCCAAAACCATAATCGCCTAACCATTGGCTGAATTGTTCCAGCGTTTAAATCTCAGGAAGTAGCTCCCAACATGAGCAAGAGAGGATGAAGTAGATTAAACAAAAAGGATCTACTTGAAAGTAATCGTCTCTTTTATCTGTGTTTAGGATTTGTTTTTGTATGTGTGTTAAACGGCATGATAGTAGTTTGCTTATCATGTTAAATATAATGGTACATACATTTCAGACGAACTACAGGCCAGCCATTTCATTGACAGCCTATTGCGTTAGCTAGATGACATTCATTCTAGCTTTACTCTCAACTGGATAGCTTTATCAGGCAGCTTTAGATGCGAGGGGAAAATGAATACATTTGCTAGTTAACCATCTGATTGATGAAGTTAATTATAAATTAATTATAACTAACTAGCTAGCTAACTAACTAGCTAACTAACTAGCTAGCTAACTAACTAACTAACTAACTAACTAACTAACTAACTAGCTAGCTAATTAACTAACTAGCTAACTAACTAGCTAACTAACTAGCTAACTAACTAGCTAACTCTCACCACCATCGCTGCAGTGTAGCTAATGTTAGCTAGGTTTGTAGAAAATAAAATTATATACTCTATATTTTAAGCAATATTTTAAAGACTTGTTACTGACTTTTGAACACTTGTTAAACTACTTCACTCCACTGCCTGTTTATTGATGAATGGGTGACTGAAAAAGTTGGCAAGAAAAATGCCCCTCCCATTTTCACTGCAAGTAGACTATTAGGCTGGTTGGGTATCGTTTGACTGGTGTGCACATTTGCAGTGTTTAGTTAGGCAAGTTATGAATGACCAGGATGATTTTTAATCATGTTTTCATTGTTATTGCATTTCAGGTGAAGAGGGAGTAAGATCACTAGAAAGCAGCATGCTGCCAAACCACCAAAAGGAAAGGGGGATATCTAGTCAGTTGTATAACCGAATGCATTCAACTGAAATGTGTCTTCCGCATTTAACCCAACCCCTCTGAATCAGAGAGGTGCGGGGGGCTGCCATAATCGACATCCAGACCCTAGAGATATTATAGTCAATGCTTATGAACTGGATATTGTAACATATTGCCAATTTATATCAATGACAGCAACAAAATGGTTGGATTGTTCAGCAACGTGCAGTAAATGCTAACATGACTTTGGTGGTGAAACGTACATGATGTATTTATTGCCATCTCCCTATCAGGCCACTGCATACTGTGACAAGGGCCTGGAGGGTGGCACACATCTTGTCACTGACTTTTGAAACTCCTGTACATTTCACAAACTGTTTATTGATTAATTGGTGACTGAACATTTTAGAAAGAGAAAGGTAAAAGCAAAACTTAAGAATATGTAAAACTGTTTGCAAAATGATGGCACTTTAAAGGTAGTCAGGGTTCTCAGCAACTTGAACCAGCACTGGAATTTGAACAGTGAGGTTAATTTCTTCCCTCGCTCTGCTCTTTTCCTCAGGTTGAAGTACATCGCTAACACCCAGACAGATCTGAAGGACTTGGGAACCTCACCAGGAAAATCATCTTGTTCTTGGAGTTTATTCACAAGGTTAGATAGAAATAGATCCACACATGTTATTCTCTATCATGCAGAATTGTCGCTAAACTTGTAACTTGGGAAGCTCATTCAATAATACAGACGTGGGTGATTTCTGTCCCAGGGGAATGAACTGTATGCAAGTTTTTGTTCAATTTAGACCACAATTAGTTGAGGTGTTAGTGAAGTTCTGGAACAAAAATGCTGCCACCACTATGCTTCACCATAGCGATGGTGCCAGGTTTCCTCCAGATGTGACGCTTGGAATTTAGTCCAAAGAGTTCAAACTTGTTTCTCATGGCCTGAGAGTCCTTTAGAGCTCTATGGACAATTCCTTCAGTATCATGGCTTCGTTTTTGCTCTGACATGCACTGTCAACTGTGGGACCTTATATAGGCAAGTTTGTGCCTTTCCGAATCATGTCCAATCAATTGCATTTACCAGAGGTGGACTGTGGTCGAGTTGTAGAAACATCTCAAGGATGGTCAATGGATCCGGATGCACCTGAGCTCAATTTGGAGTCTCATAGCAACAGGACTGAATACTAATGTAAATAAGGTATTTCTGTTTTTATTTGTCTTTTTTTATTGTTGCTAAAATGTATAAAAACCTGTTTTCACTTTGTCATAATGAGGTATTGTATGTAGATTGAGTAAAACAATGTATTTAATCCATTTTAGAATAAGGCTGTAACATAACATGTGGGGAAAGTCATGGGGTCTGAATACTTTCCAAATGCACTGTAGATAGTTAATACTCCACGCATATGCAGAGTGATGAAGCACTATACACCATAAACCTGTCTACTCCTGGAGTAACTCCCTGTCAGAGACTGATTAGAGGGTTTTGCCAGATGCCCTGGGCCAATGGGAGGTGAGGGCTTAGGGGTCAAAGAGAGTGAGAATGAAGTTACAGACATGAAGGTACAACTTGAAACACATAAAAAGGCTACCTTCAAACAGAAATGCATGATGCACATGTCCAACACCGCTGTTTGGTGGGGGGAAACACATGTTAATTGATTGTATAGTCTATGCAACTTTTCGGACGAGTCTGCTGTGCCATGGAACTGTAGAGCAGAACATCAATAAACCTGCCACCCTGTTGTCAGCTATCGACAGTTCCCTTCATATGACAAGGGTTGTAAAGCATTTGCCGGTAGATTGTTGACGTGATTCATGATGGTGACTGATAGCTTGCTAGCTGAGATTTTGAAAGGATGATGTTGACATGTCCAATCAAAGATACTGTAGATATAATGTGATTTGACATCATTTTATGTGTGGCCAACGACCTTGAACCTTCTTGGATTGGCACTTCTAATGTAATTTTATAGCAGCATCCAATGGGCTTGCATTTTCGAGCTCTCCCCATAGATTTTGCAGTGACATAGTGTCCCCCATGAGTGACTGAACACTAAGCCAATCCCGGCATAACTAGAGTTTATAAGCATGGACTATAATACCTCTAGGGTCTTGTGGTGGTTTGGCAGCATGCTGCTTTCTAGTGATCTTACTCCCTCTTCACCTGAAATGCAATAACATCAAAACCATGGATAACAATAATCCTAGTCAGTCAGTAACTAGTCTAATTAAACACATAAGCTAGCCAGTTGATAGTAAAGCTAAGATGATAGATGGCTGATGCAATAGTGGCTGTCAATGCAATGGCTGGTCTGGAGTTTGTCTGACATGTACCATTATATTTAATATGATAAGCAAACTACTGTCATGACTTTTCACAAAAAAAGATTGATGAACACAGATAAAAGAGGTGATTACTTTCAAGTAGATCCTTTTTGTTTCATTTACCTCATCCTCTCTTTCTCGTGGGAGGAAATCATGTCCGGATGTGAGACACTTCCTTAGAAGGAGACACCAAGGAAGGTGGAAGGACAGGGGACCGTGGCCACAGAAACCCTAAGATTTTTGGGGGGGAGGGGCACGAGGGGTGGTCGGGGGAGCAGTGGAGAGTGGAAGAGCGGGTCATCAGTCCGGTGCCATCTGTGCCAGCTCCCGTACTCACCCTGAAGAGCCTGTCATCAGTCCGGTGCCATCTGTGCCAGCTCCCCGTACTCACTCTGAAGAGCCAGAGACCGTCAGGGAGGTGATGGAGAAGTTGGGAGAGAGAGCGATGAGAGAGATGCTGGTCAAGTGTGTTCTGCACAGCATCTGACCTGAAGAGCCTGTCAGCAGTCTGGTGAAGTCTGTGCCAGCTCCACCCACCAGGCCTCCAGTGCGCCTTCCCAGTCCGGTATGTCCTGTGCCAGCTCCCCGCACTCGCCCTGAAGTGCGTGTCACCAGTCCGGTGCCACCTGTGCCAGCTCCACGCACCAGGCCTCCAGTGCGCCTCCCCAGTCCGGTACGTCCTGTGCCAGCTCCCCGCACTCGTCCTGAAGTGCGTGTCACCAGTTCGGTGCCACCTGTGCCGGCTCCACGCACCAGGCCTCCAGTGCGCCTCCCCAGTCCAGGCACAGTGTCCAGTCCCACTCCAAGGCCGGAGGCTTCCTCTGCTCCGGTGCACAGTCCAGGCACGGTGTCCAGTCCCACTCAATGGCAGGAGCCTTCCTCTGCGCCGGAGCCCAGTCCAGGAACAGTGTCCAGTCCAGCTCCAAGGCCGAAGCCTTCCTCGGCGCCGGAATTGGTCTCCCCTTTGCTGCTATAACAGCCTCCACTCTTCTGGGAAGGCTTTCCACTAGATGTTGTAACACTGCCGCGGGGACTTTCTTCCATTCAGCCACACAAGCATTTGTGAGGTCAGGCACGGATGTTGGGCGATTAGGCCTGGCTCGCAGTTGCCGTTCCAATTCATCCCAAAGCTGTTCGATGGGGTTGAGGTCAGGGCTCTGTGCAGGCCAGTCAAATTCTTCCACACCGATCTCGACAAATTATTTCTGTATGGACCTCGCATTGTGCACGGGGGCATTGTCATGCTGAAATAGGAAAGGGCCTTCCCCAAACTGTTGCCACAAAGTTGGAAGCACAGAATTGTCTAGAATGTCATTGTATGCTGTAGCATTAAGATTTCCCTTCGCTGGAACTAAGGGGCCTAGCCTGAGCCATGAAAAACAGCCCTAGACCATTATTCCTCATTCACCAAACTTGACCATTGGCACTATGCATTCGGGAAGGTAGCGTTCTCCTGTCATTCGCCAAACTCAGATTCATCTGTTGGACTGCCAGATGGTGAAGCGTGATTCATCACTCCAGAGAACGCGTTTCCACTGCTCTAGAGTCCAATGATGGCGATCTTTACACCACTCCAGCCGACGCTTGGCATTGCGCAAGGTTGTCTTAGGCCCATTGTGCGGATGCTCAGGCAGTGAAACCCATTTCATGAAGCTCTCGACGAACAGTTCTTGTGCTGACGTTGCTTCTAGAGGCAGTTTTGAACTCGGTAGTGAGTGTTGCAACCGAGGACATATGATTTTTACTCGCTACGCATTTCAGAGCTCGACTGTCCCTTTCTGTGAGCTTGTGTGGCCTACCACTTCGTGGCTGAGCCATTGTTGCTCCTAGACGTTCCCCTTCACAATAACAGCACTTACAGTTGACTGGGGCAACTCTAGCATGGCAGTAATTTGACAAACTGACTTGTTGGAAAGGTGGCATCCTATGACGGTGTCACTGAGCTCTTCAGTACGTGCAATTCTACTGCCAATGTTTGTCTATGGGAACTGCATGGATGTGTGCTTGATTTTATACAGCTGCTGTGATGCGGTGCGTGCGGGTGGCAGGGATGTCAGGCGCAGGAGAATGAACTTGGTAAAAACAGCTGTTTAATAAACATTCAGAAAACCAAAGTATACAAAAATAACATAATAGGGTGCAAAACCCGTCTCACACCAGAACAAATAACACACCTACATACAGCAAACAATCTCTGACAAGGACATGAGGGGAAACAGAGGGTTAAATACACATGTAATGAATGGGATTGGAACCAGGTTTGAAGGAAGATAAGACAAAACAAATGGAAAATGAAAATTGGATCAATGATGGCTAGAAGGTCTGTGACGTCGAACACCACCCGAACAAGGAGAGGGACCGACTTCGACGGAAGTCGTGACAGCTGTCAGCAACAGGTGTGGCTGAAGTAGCCAAATCCACTCATTTGAAGGGGTGTCCACATACTTTTGGCCATGTAGTGTATTTTTCTACAAATTTACTCTTGGTAACGTGTCAACAGTGACAGAACTCCGAGCGCGTGCATATTCAAAATCTGCAAGTGTATTTTTGATTCACAGCAGAATATTCATACTCATAAATCGCTTGTAATTATTCTGAAAATAAATTATACTTGCAAATCTTATTGAATGTATTCAAATGTCAAGATACAAGTTTGTGAAATTCAATTACACATTTGCTGATTACATTTGCAGCCACTAATGTCAATGTGCGACCACGAAATTCTAAATACTATCTCACATGGCTCTGTCATCATTAGAATCCCATAAACCTTTACCAACTCATACATGTAACCACATTTCCAGGGATATGATGTTTCACAATTGAAATCAACATACGCAGGGAGAGAGACAAGCACTCAAACCACTCCTGCAACTCCATTCATAACTGTATGAAACTCAGAACATTTCCACAATGTTTAAGAACAATTGGAGCAGCCTTTCACTGTCCACTCTGACATTAAAAACAAGTCAATATTAATCTATATCAAATATATACCTTTTGACTCCCTAGGCTGTCAGACCCCCTCTCCACACCCTACCCTGTAGCATCACTCAGAAAGCTTTTACCATAATACTGTCTCTGAAAGTGCCAGTACTGATTATCAAGAAGTATCCCACTTTAACCTGGATTAAAAGGTTTTTAGGTGGAGTGGGCAGGGTGCCGAAAACCATCTCCCTTCATCTGCACCATTAATGCAGAGGCATAGCTGCATTTGCATCTAAACGTTTCATTACAGCCAGAGTGGAGATACCAATTTCTCTCCCCATCTCTCTCCACTGCTCGCTCCCTCTCTCAAAGGGGGAGATCAAAGCATGACAAATTGAAATAAATGAGAGTGAAGAAAAGGTGGCTGGGTACGCCACTGCTCGTCTGGTCAGGAAGACGAGAGGGAGGGGTGGAGTGAGGAACTATTTGCATTCCTCCCTCATCTCTCTTCTGCTTTCTGATGTGGAGTGGCAGTAACTTTTACAGCTGACGACCTTCGTATGACACGCGGACGGCGATGAGGACAAGAAAATCTCTTGACGTGTACTGTACGTAAAGATGTGACCGAAAGTCACGAACAACACAATAGTCTTCAAAGTGCTGTCAAATTTGAACAACAGTAGCCATTCTTCTTGGCACATGACATATGCACTGATCCAGTCATTGTAACTACATAAAGAACAACACAGCCAAACAACACTACCCGTGTAAGGATGGTGCCCATAGTGCTGTCTGTCCAATGAACCCATGGACTACGAAGGGAGCTGCAGTAATGAGAACAGCTGATCAATGCTACACACAGTAATGGACTCAGAGGGGGCATACATACATGCTTGTGTCAGATGTGCCTTTTATATCACACTGGATAATGTGCAGTACGCCATGTCGGGTACCTTTACTGATCATTGTGCTGATGAAATGTAATTGCATGTATGGAGATTCTACACTGTTTTCTTTGTAATATACAATCAAAGTAGTTCCTTTTGCTCATGAACCCTGATCTATACTACACATTATTCCTAAATATCTCATGGGATACTTTAGACTATTCCCTCTTACATTAAATTGGTGGCAGCAGTGGGTTACTCTGAGGCTTCCTCCTTAACATATTACCCAGTTATCACTTCAGAGGGTCAATGTAATATTCCCCATATCATGTAACGCTGTATCAGAATAGTCAACACTTTTATCCCAGCTGTCAATCAAAGCACCCACTCATGGCTTTCAGATTTGAATCTCAGTAAGGCCTGTCACTGCTGATCTTCCTTAGTGAGCTTTGTCTGGGGAGCTGTGTGTAGGTGGTGGCTGGAAACCTGCATATCTACCTGAATAAAGACACTCCTTCCTTGGATCACTTTCACAGCCATGGCTACAGAGCCAGGCATTCAAATGAAGACACAATAGAGTGTTAAACTAAACCTCAAAGCCAAACTTAGCTGCACAATGTTTGCCACTTGGCAAATCTTTTGTGGTGCAGAGAATTATAAAAAAAGACTTCAGAGTTTGTTTGATTTATCTATTTGCCTACTTTCTGAGGAACGACGGTCTGACCATAAAGTCGATTCAAAAGGAACAAAGCGAAAATGGAGCAAAGGGTTTGATAAATTGATTCATAGTTCAGAAAATAAAGGCTTCTGAATCAATTCTTGGTTTTGATGCTGCGTTACATGTTTGTGTGTAAGCCTAGTATAATCGTATGATCAGATAGCTTCTGTTTCCAACATAGAAATCAGCCTTCTTTGGAAGTAACAGGTGTGAAAGTAAACAGAGCTGACTTCACACCAGACTGTTTAAAGAAATTAGCTTTTGATATTCCAATCATAGTATGAGGTCTGTAAAGGAGTTGTATTTGGAAGAGATTCTATATTTTTTCCTTTATATGTCAACCCAATTAGCTACAACGGATATGTACAAAGATAATATTTCGGCTCCCATTTTAAGTTTATGAAATGTGGTGTCTGGGACTTGTATTACCGTAATAATTCTGAACATCATTGTAGGCTATCTTTACAACATGTTTCTTTCTTATATGCATTACATAATATTGAGACTTTTCTTGAGCACAGGCACCAACAATGTAGTTCCTCATTGAGAGAGAGTCTTTACTTTTGCATGCATAAATAAAAAAAATCCCAGTCTAACCCAGACAGTTGATATTTTGTATGTGAGACAGGTAGAGCAGTATTTTTGTATCGGTGCTGTCAGGAGTCAGTGACAACCGGCTCGATCCCTCCTCCCCCCGCCCCTGGGCCCACCTCTCTCCTCAGGCATTCTGCATCCAGCTCCAATCACCATGGCAACCTGGATTAACAATTTCCCAGCTCCCAGCCCTATTCTGCATTCCATTCACAGATCCTCCTCTCAGACTGCTTCAACAAGTCAATCAAAGATGACTCATTTAACAACCATTGATTAGGCCAAAAACATATCATTATATTTACATTAATGACAAAATGATGCAGACATGAATGACACCCAGGTTGGGGCATCTGACTGAAATACATCCCCTATTCACCATTATTATGTTCTGTCTTGTGTCTCCTCAACAACCTCCCCTGCACATTGTGCTCCTGGGGGAGAGCAGGACATTTTTTGGAGGGGGGATAGATGGGGGAAATATACTATAGTTAGTGAGATCATGTGGTGAGCGTGGCATTCGACCATGAACAAACTGACAACTTTTTAAACGCTTACACAATTTTGACCAAGCTACTTTCACAAACGTATAATGGGCTGACATGATGGCACAAGTGTGTTTGCTACAGCCCGAAACAGCCTTGAAAGCCTTGTTGTGTAGAAATGTTGGACATTATCAATGCTCCTCTTTTGCTACAAGTGGTGAATATATTGTAGCTCTCAATAACAGCAAAAGCAGTTTGCTAATTCTTTATGAAGTAGCATGCTGTGCCTGTTTTTCTAACAATTATCTCAAGTATTTAAGTACAGCGTGGACACATCTACATTTCTATGTCGCTAATTAACAGAAACTGCATAATGAAAATAAATCCCATATGTTAATGTTTGTCTGTATCCACTTGGGGAAAAGACAATAACTTAGGATAGGATTGACATTTCATTAAACGTAATCTGGTAGTGAAATGGACTTTCTCCCATTGTTGAGGCATACATCATTAGAGCAGCCAGTTTCAGAACCATGGACAGCAGCATCTCAGTTCCAGTGCCTGCATTGCCTCTTCATTCCTTCAACTGTGTCCCTTTCTGAATGTTACAGACAGTTACACTTACTCCAACACTCTCAAATATTCTAACATGTGTCATGGTCGTCATAACGAGGAGACCGAGGCGCAGAAAACAAAGATAACTAAGGTCAGGGTTTGACAACATGTCCCTGATGTAAGTATAAAAGTAACAATGCTTTCTCATTTTTAGTGGTAAATGTTAGTCTATATGCAGTCTGTCAAAGCCTACACTCGTTAAGTAAACCTTACTTTCCTTCGGTCATTTCAACAACAAATTTTTCCCAGGACAATGAATACTTATTTCACTGGATTGCATTGTACGTTCCATTATACTGTATTTGTGGTTTTTCTTTCTACTTCAATGTAACATTTCATGTTGAGTAGGTAGAACCCTTCATCTTTGATTCTGCCTATTCATCCCTTGGGTATGTAGGAGTGAAACCTGAGAGAGCAAGGGTTCAGACAAGACTGAATAAGATTGCACTCACCTTTGTGATATAACTGTCCAGAAAATGTCACCTCGGACATGTATAAAGTTGCTTCACTTTGCAAGGACTCAGGAAGTCTATCTCATTGGTCATATTTTACAGCTACACTATTAACCTAGCATCATTCACTACTACCACACCACAGTTCAGATAGAATACCCTCCTATGGCTCTGCTGAATCTGTGTCAGTTATAGTGGTCCCTGTCATCCTGGGGTCCCCTGTGTGTGAGTCAGGCATGACTGGGCCTTGTTTGGTCCAATTACTTGGCATATCTAGCCATCTTCCAGGGTGAGAGTCCGATAGATATCTGTTACCCACCTCTACAACACTCAGAGCCTCTGTTAGGTCAAAATACCCATGCACACCCAGCAATCAGAGACCTAAACTCCTTGCCCAATTATGAGGAAACATGTTATATGAACAGCGCCGATTGAAACAAGTTGTTTTCATTCTGTTTCAGGGTTTCTCAACATGGATGCCAGTAAGATCCTTCTAACTACAAGGCTGGGAACTTAGCTCTAAGTCCTTTAGTATACCCATCATTATAAACTGCAGCTATGCTTTTGAGAACTTCATCTTAGAGGCATGTATTTCAGTGTACCCCTACGTGCCTTGGCTGTTGAATTCCCCTACAGATCAGTGCAATTCTGATCGATTTTGTCAATGTATTATGATGTGGAAAATACATTGGATTAGAAAAAAACTCATCAACGTAAACGGTTGTTTTGAGGGTGAAATTTCAACCACAGTATTATGTCACTATGGTAACCAATTTTTAGCATTGACAAATATGTTGAATTTGTATCCTTGAAACAACATCTGCTCTTCAACCTAATATCCACTATAAGAAAAAGACTAGGCTGGGCAGCACTTCCTACTGAAGAGTTGATCTATCTACAGCTGTACCCTTTGGTCTCACATTCAGGGTTTTAACAAAACCGAACCCTGCTTAGCTATGATATTTGTCACTGACTGTTACCAAAGTGCTATCGTGTGAATGATTGTTTGAGAAATATCCACTTAAAGATTCACTGTTGCTATCAAAGTCAGAGCAAATGAAATGTAAATGAAATTTCAAATGGAATCTACAAGTTAGTAAGAAAATATGTTGGATTCAGGTCTCCATCTCTGCCAAAAATGAAAGTTAAAGAATATGACTAAATCAAATCAAAGTGCATTTAAAGATTTTTGGTTGAAATAGAGATGTGAATCCCACGTATCAATTAATAATTTGTAGGCAAATTGGAATTAAAGCCTGACTCAGTGGCACAGACAGAACTATCCAAGGATACATCTCCTTCACATGTTTAGATTTGGTTGTGTTGACAACCAAACACAATTCAATATCACTTTTGCGATACAGTAGCCTATTAGTTTGTAGACCAGTTAACAGATATGTTGGGTTCAGTTCTCCATCTCAACCCAAAATAAATGTTCAAGAATAGGATGAAGCCAGTGGCTCAGATGGAACTGTCTAAGCAGTAAATACATCTCCTTTAAATGTTGATATGTGGTTGCGTTGTCAACCAAACACAATTTAAAATTACTTTAGGCTGTTTACTGCATTACAAAAGGTAACGCTATTTTACAAACTAATGTAACAGTATTTATTCAACTTTAAAATGAGTAACACATCCATAGTCACATTTTGAGGTTACTGTAACAATACATGTATTCTAATGTAATCAAAGAAAGTGTGCATGTTCAAGATAGCATGCAAATGTCGCAGGTCTGTGGAGATCTTCCCAAGTGCTGTAACAGTCTGCGCAGAATCTCAAACTGCGTTGACCACTTGCACCATGTACTTCATTTCAGTTGCGATCCAGGTCATTTGGTTCTGCTACAAGCACAGTGATCACATCTTAAGTTGTTCTATAAATAAACTAAATATCTTACATTGTGTTCCCCCTTTGAACTTGATTTTAAATGGTGACAACTAATCCAAAAATCAGACGTTGATTTCCTATTGGAATTTGGTTGAGCTTTTAGATGGTTATACATTGTGATACCACACTGAGAATTCAACAATCTTTTTGAGTGGATGGAAATGGGTTGTCATCTCATTGATCAATGTATCAACCAAATATGACCCATTCTCCACATTGAAATGACATGGTGATCGCAAAGCTTATGATAATTAATCAATCAGGAACAGTGATGCAACTCTGTTATTTCAATCATAATATTCATAAAACAGTTGCAATGGTGGATATTTGTTTAAATAACCATTTATTATCAGACCACTCATTAAAATCAAACTCTCAAGTATTTCATGATCCCCTCTATTCCTCAACACATTTCCACTGAGGAGCTCTCTATACTTTGTCAATTCCACCTTCGTGATGCTGGGACGGCAGTGTTAAAGTTAAGCATATCACAGTGGATTTTCATCCTTTGTTCTTAATTTGCCCCATAACAAAACAACTTGATCAACGGTTATTTTCAAATGGAACATGTTAGGCTTTTCATAAGCATGGTTGTCTGAGAGGGAAGTGTAACGGCTGTTGGTGGTAGAAGGTGAGGACCAAAGCGCAGCGTGGTACGTGTTCATGTTTGTTTATTGACACTGAACACTAAATACAAAAATAACAAAGGGAATAACCGAAACAGTCCTGAAAGGTGAACAATACAAAACAGAAATCAACTACCCACAAAACCATGTGGGAAAAAGCTACCTAAGTATGGTTCTCAATCAGAGACAACGATAGACAGCTGCCTCTGATTGAGAACCACACAAACAACAAAGAAATACAAAACATAGAACATTTACATAGAATGCCCACCCTAGTGACACCCTGGCCTAACCAAAATAGAGAATAAAAGCCTCTCTATGGCCAGGGCATGACAGGAAGCCATTAAACCAGAGATTTAGATACTTAGCTAACGACATGTTTTATTGGTGGAAAGTCAACTTTATCATCATCACTGACTCATATTCAGTAATTTACAGTAACTCAGCTGAAAATGTGTCAGATAATGCCAGTCAGTGACACCACAAACCCATTTACTTTTTTGTTTAAACTTCCCTAGGGCTAAATGACCCTAGAGGTCTACACTGGAGAGAATGTCTAATGACTTGCTAAATGCAAGGGAGACATGAGGTTAATGGCCACGTTGACAGGTCAGAGGAACACCATAGCTGGTCAGCCCAACTCCGTTTCCCATAGTGAGAACAACTCAATCAAACAGAGCTAGTAGGTAGACATGGAAGAAATATGGGCAGCAGCAGTCACATGGTGGGAGAAAAATAGTTTTTCATTATTAAACCTGAAGTTCGTGACTTTAAAATGTTCCTAATGAACTTGGATGGATGAATGAATCACTATTCAGACAGAGGGAAGAGAGATCTGTCCTGAACAGAGTTGAGATACAGTCCCACATTTCTAAGGTAACATTCCTCCACTTTAAAGTAGGCTTCCTATGATCATTTATTAAATAGTCTCACAGTGGAAACTGCCTATATAGCGTCTTTTGATATTCCTGTAATTTGCATTCTTAGCATAAAAATAGTTTTTAGTAATAACTTTAAAACCTGTGGACAGTGAAATGATCCTTATTTGACTCTGTCTTTGGAAAGAGAAATGTGTCTGGTCCAGTTGTGTCTTAATGACTTTTGACAACAAAGTTAGGATACTTGGGCTGAGATAGTACTTGCTCATCTGGACAATAATATATATGATCAAAGCATATCAACCATTTCAATCACAAACAATAGATTTAATGAAACAACATTTAATATTTCCCTTTAACGTCTCTTAGGAGCAGGCACGTTGATCAAAGGGAAATATTTAAGGCAACAAATTTGAACAGCTTAAAAAGAAAGTCAATGCAGGATTATAGTCAAATGAACTGTGTCTCCTGGGATTTACTTCCGATATTCAGACACATGGGGATGAAATACATGTATTGTGCGTGTGAGAGTCTGCAAGGTCTTTTCTCTGACCCAAGCCCTTACTAAGCCAAGTGGAAATTGCTGTTAATAATTGTACAACTTCCTCCAATTACACTTGGGCCTTATCTCTGTGCCTTCCCATTTAATCTCAAGATATCACACAGACTGACTGGAATTCAAGGAAATGTTTTGCACAGAGACAACAGGTTTTCCCAGCTGACTTTTCCAAGGAAAGAGTACTGTGGTGTAGGGAACGTAGAATGACCATTTATCCCCTTTGTGATGTTAATGAATGTAGACATAGGAGTGGCAGGTGGTGGAATCACAACAATGGGTTATGTCATTTTTTTCAGTGACCTTTCCACCAATTTCTTCTTGTAAAAGAAATGTTTTTTTTTTTTTTTAATGGCTCTCGAAATTAGAGCACACATTTGGAACTGGCTCTTTGTGACTTTTCAGGTAATTCAAATTGGAGATACCTTACTGTCTGGGGGTTCCACAGTACACTAGTTCATCTTAAGAAAACACAATCTGTAGGTTTTTTTGGGGGGGAGAGGAAGATACTCTTGTTTGGTGAACACCATGTTATATATGAAAGAACGATGAACAATGTTGATTATCCATGAGTTTTTTTAAGGCAAGAATTTACTTAATTCCTAAAGTAATCGTTTATGAAGTCAACATGCTTATCCCCCTGGAAGACTTTGTATACAAAACCTCATCATTCCATGATCGAATCCTGTGGTCAGAAATATGTTGGTATGCAAAGAAAGCTGAGGATAGGTGGAATGCTTTTGGCATCTTTATACTGACATAGATATACATATGTTCCTCATTCCTATACTGATTAACATTTCATTAATCAGTGTAAAAATATTTTTGTCGAGCCTCCCGGGTTCGAACTCTGGGTTCGCGCCCAGGCTCTGTCGTAACCGGCCGCGACCGGAAGGTCTGTGGGGCGACGCACAATTGGCCTAGCGTCGTCTGGGTTAGGGAGGGTTTGACCGGTAGGGATATCCTTGTCTCACCCCGCACCAGCGACTCCTGTGGCGGAACGGGCGCAGTGCGCGCTAACCAAGGTTGATAGATACAAGGTGTTTCCTCCGACAGATTGGTGCGGCTGGCTTCCGGGTTGGATGCGCGCTGTGTTAAGAAGCAGTGTGGCTTGGTTGGGTTGTGTATCGGAGGACGCATGACTTTCAACCTTCGTCTCTCCCGAGCCCGTACGGGAGTTGTAGCGATGAGACAAGATATTAGCTGCTACTAAAAAACAATTGGATACCCCGAAATTGGGGAGAAAAAAAGCAATATATATATATATATTTTTTTTTCTCGTTTGGCCAGAAGGCAGCCTTCCAGGGTTTTTAAATCACCCCGTTTATTTCCACACCTATCACTCCAAAACACAATCTGTAACCAACTCCTTCATCCATATTTCTCAGTGATTGTGAGCAAGAGCTGTACATTCTTCCACGGTGAATGCAATGGCAACCATTTCCTTATGATTCAGGAGCGGCAGGTGAATAGGGAATAGCATCTCTGAAAGGCCAGCGGTGACATTAAAAGGTGAATACCAATAGCACAACCTTTTTCTGAGTCCCTCAACCCTCAAAACCGAGCCCTGTCTCCCTCTTAGCCACTGCACCCATTGTCCTCCACTGCAGTGCACTGCAGTAAGAAACAGAGTCATGTCAGTAAGTGGTTGGATTGACCATGTGCAGTGAGGCTGGGCGAAATGGCAATTGATGCCTGCAGAAGTCCTCACTGTAAATGGAGAAAAGCTTTCAGAGGAGATGATGACCTTAGTCCACTGGTCTCCTGTGGGCTTAATATGAACACGAGACGACTCCTTTAATTCAAAAAGACCCTTCTCAAAGGGATGGCCTGTTCACCATTTCAACCAGACATTAGCTAGACATTGTATTGTATTTCTTTGAATGAATGACATATCAACCGAAACATTAAGTCCCTTTGGCACAAGAAAATGCAGAGTACATCAAGGGTTAATCAAGCCAGGCCAGAAGAGCCACTAGTCCCCAACAGTAGGACAGACAGATCTCCACAGGTCACTTTCTGACAAGGGCAGAGAAGGTAACGAGATAAAACAAAAGGATTAGATATGTCTTGAGCTCACTGTACGCAACAGCGCTTCTCAGACTGTCAGCGCTCCAAGGCCAGGTCAATGCAGGGTCAGTCCATTTCTGATTAGCTCAGATGATTGGCGTTGGCACGGCTAGCCATGGGTGAGCACTTGCTGTGACACCAGCTCTTATTGGAGAAAGCCAGATGAGGCCAGGGAGTCAGAGGCGACATGGGGTGGGAGGAGGGTTATTTCCATCGGGTTGGCTTATGACAACTTCCCCTGACAGCATTACACAGCAGGGTAAAGGGCAGATGCCAAGGATCACTGCATATCCTGCCTGTCAAATGGAGTGGGCTATAATATTTCTAAGACATTAAATGGTGGACTGGACACAAGAAATACATGTCATTATATTCCCATGAATTACACTCCAAGCTCACAATCATTCTTTATAAAAATTCTACCCCATTTTCTCCCCAATTTCGTGATATCCAGTTGGTAGTTATGACATTGTCTCATCGCTGCAACTCCCCAATGGGCTCGGGAGGCGGAGGTTTAGACATGCGTCCTCCATAACATGACCCGCCAGACAACGCTGCTTCTTAACACGCCGATCGCTTAACCCAAAAGTCAGCCGTATCAATGTGTCGGAGGAAACACTGCTCGACTGACGACCGAAGTCACTCTCCGGCACCGCGCCCACCACAAGGAGTCGCTAGAGCATGATGAGCCAAGTAAAAGCCCCCGGGTAAAAACCACTCGGGAGACGCTCACAATCATTGTTATTCTGGAATATGTTAGCATTAAACATCAGACCACATACGTAGATAATTTTGCTATTGATTACATCACTGCTGTAAAATACATCTAGTGTTTAGGTTTACTGTATTAAAGCAACAGAGGCCAGTCAATGATCTGAGAAGTTCATCCACTGCATGGTGGTCCCTATGTGTTTTCCCTACAATACGACTAAACTCATGTTTTAGTACCAGCAGAGAAGAGCCCTGGAAGCAGCTACCGGATGACTTCCGTCTCATTAGCTACCCCCCACCCACTCTCTCTCCATTCCTTCATCATCCCCCCATCATCCCACCTTCTAACACAGATTCTTAGATCTTCCCTCTCTCTGTCTCTAAGTGTTACTCACCCTTTCTTTCTCTTTCTCCTTTCTCATTGTATCATCAATCGCTGTGCGTCATCTGAAGCACTCGTTACTGGAGTTACAACTCCAAGAGCTGGCAATGAATAGTGAAGCAAAGATCAGGCTCAGTCTAACCAAGGATATATGTCAAATGTAGTTAAAGAGGAGGTGTTATTGAACATTCATGGAGCATAGCGACCGATGGAGTTGTCTAAGCAGTCTGAGTGCTGAGTGTCAGTCATCTGATATCTGGGCTGGTGTTTCCATCTTGCAAACTGCTCAGCCACACAGTAAAAGGTCAGCACTGAGGATGGTCAATAGCAACTGACCTTTTCAATGGATTTGCTTGTTTAACAGTCATTGTTTAGGTCAGTGATGCTTAAAGGCTTAAACTGCAGAAACAGAGATGATGAAGACAAAAGATACTTAAGTGGAAATCTTAAAGATGCTATAAGTGGAAATATAGTAGCAGGGGTATATTACAAAGTAGGATCAATGAGTTAGCCAGCTAACTTTGTTAAACAACCAAAACCATTGATTTTCAGGTTAATTAAGAAAGCTAAATATGTGTATTTTTGTTGTTGAGTCAATTAGACCATGCCCATTTGAAGCTTATCTTTCAAAAAATGTTAAAGTTATTTCAGAATATTTAAGTTAGCTGGCTCACTCATTGAACCTGCTTTGTAGTATTCCCCTCTGGGGCAGCAACTAAGTCAATGTCTGTAAGTGTGATATTGTGTCTGCTTTTGTTGCATTAAAGTTAGTGGTTACCAGATACACTGGTCTTTGTGGTCCTCCTGTCTCTCTATTCTCCATCTCCTTTTCTCGCTCAATACACTCCCTCTCGCCCCTGAATCCTCCGAATCGAAATAGGAAGGTGTGGAGACAGATGAAGACATGATGTGATGAGGGTAGGGAGGTGACTTCCTGAGATCCACACTTACATCCTCCCTCCTGTTCCATCGATCCCTATAGTGAGTAGATGGGTACAGTGGCTGATCGGATCAAAGAGGTGTAGGCGTTGCGAGGAGAAAAGCTCTTAATGGTGAGAATGGCCTTATTTCACACACCGTAACTGTCCTCCCTTCCTCCCTTGTCTTCTCATTCTCTCACCCCTTCAGAACAGAGAGCTTTTAAAATGCCAAAAAATGAGTGGGGAGTCAGGATGAGATCGAGTGAATGGTAGAGAGAGAGACTCAGATTCCCCCTCTTCCTCTGTGTCCTCCCCAACTATCTGCCCCAATCATGGTGGTTGCAGCAGCGACTGTGGAAATGTAAAATAGTGATAATGACTAATGTATGTGTTAAGGGCCTCTCGGCCACTGTTTGAGGTCTAATAAATACAGTTTGATGGCACAATAAGGGTTAGGAAATTATTGACATTTCACTCATCTTAAATGAGATGTTCCAGTAGACAGTCTTAATGAACACATTGCTGAGAATATCTCTCTGTACTTTTGGGGGGTATCATCACTGATGATCCTCTGTAATGTCAACAGTACACCAGGGAGAGGTGTTGCATAGTGATGCAGGGCAATCCGGATGGTATTTAAATTCGCATCGTTTCATGACATTGACTCAGGTGTCGCCTAACATTTCAATCATCATAACCCTCTTTCTGTCTTAACTCTTACAGCTCATGGGTCGGTTTGATCAAAGGTGAGCTTGACACACACTAAAGTATTGGAGGAAGTTATATTCTTAAGAAGAGAAGGGCAACTGGTAAAAAATTTTTTTACTACTCCACACTGCTGTTTGTGCTGAGCTAGGGAGGGAGAGAGAGAGAGAGAGAGAGAGAGAGAGAGAGAGAGAGAGAGAGAGAGAGAGAGAGAGGGAGAGAGGTTCTTTTCATAAGCTGACTGATTTTTGAAGTTTTAGTTCATCTCCCCCTGGCTGAAGCCAGTCTGCTCCGGCTTGCTCTATACAGCCAATGCATAATTCAGTGAGTGATTCTCTCCCCTTCATAAGGAAGCTGCTTTGAAATACTAAACTTTGAACTGTTCCATACAAAAAATGCTTTGCTTATACAGAGGAACAAGACAGTCATATCTCGACGCACACAGGCAGTCACATTGATACAAAATGGTTGTGGAAAAGACCATCTAGGTCATTACAGATCAACTACCTCAGGGGAAGAAGATAAGGCCTCTGTCTGTGGGAACTTCTGTTTATTAATATGATCATCTGGATTGGATGGAATTGGCTGACCCTCAAATGAATACCAATCTCATCAATACAACCCTTAAGTACGTAACAATTCACAGAGTGCATGACGGACTAGAGGTGTGTTGCTTATAATGTAGCCAATCTCAAAGAAATCCTGATCAGTGATGGTAAGACAGCAGGAAATAGGACTGATGGACTCCAGCTACTTCCATGGTGGATAGCTGACCAACCAAAACAAGCCAAATAATCATACTGTATCTCTCTACATGAAAACATTCAGAAGCCGAGGTCAGACAACAGACAGTGAGAGGTCTGTTGGGTTTGATTGTGTAGATGACAAAGAGGCAAAGAGACAGGGATAGACAGGGAGAGGGAAAGAGGAGAGAGAGGGATAGACAGAGAGAGGAGAAGAGAGAGGGATAGACAGGGAGAGGGAGAGAGGAGGAGAAAGGAGAGAGAGCACACCGATTAAAGCTTTTCTTGCACAGTTCTGTGATGCGGGCAACTGGATCTATAGTTGAACATTTGGCTTTGGTGTCATTCTGTGGGAATCACTCCCCGTGGGCAACACACATGTCAGCCAATTCAACAAGGCCAGCAGAAACGTATACTCTCTGAGAGTTTGAAAAGAGTTATCTTCAAATGTAGGCCTCCTAAAACAAGAGTATCTTCACTTAGCTCTGGACAATATGTTCTTAAAAAATGTATAAATGTACACAGACAAGACCAATATACAGTTTAGACAGTTCAGGGCAGAGGTTATGCCATTGTTAAAAAAATTGCGTTGGGTTGATTAAAAATAAGTGTTGGTGTCAATACCATTTAAATTCCAGTCAATTCAGGAAGTACACTGAAATTCCAATTCCAATATTCTCTTTAATGCTTTTCAATGAGGAAAATTTGGAATTGGTCATTGGAATTCGGTTTCCTTTCTGAATAAAATGGAATTGACACCAAAAGTCAGGTTGCCTACATAGTAGACAGGGGATTTGATGCCACAGGGGAGAACTGTATGAACACTGTTTTTTTTAATACAAAAGTGCAATTGGGGCCATTCTACAAAGGACTCGTAATAAGCCGCCTATATATTACATTTCAGTGTGAATCCCGTGTGCCACGATAAAATGATTAAAAGTTACCTGCAGACATTGATTACTGCTGAGTGCCCTAGGTTCAGTCCACAGAATACACACGCCCTTTATTTAGTCGCTGTTTAATTAAAAATCCAGTCAAATGAGATTTCTGTGCAATAAAAAATTATAATAGGTCACTAAATAGACACAGTTGGCCATCCTCATTAACGTTCCCTGGATACCATTCATGTAATGGAGGACTCAATTCTTTCATCTCATTTGGGTAAAGAACAGAAAAAAAGAGCCCAAAGCTAATACGCAAAGAGCAATTGTCCACCTACGCCAACATGACTGTCATTGGATACAATGGTGTTTTAGTGGAAGGCGACATCTTTCATTGCAATTGATTGGCCCCAAAGCCATTGTTTGTCCAAATAGCACTTAGCCGTAACGCAATCTAGCCCGGGCTAATCATTACATGGTACAATTGTTCACAGAAACATGTCAAAAGGGACACAATACTGGTCTGGAATGAGGCTGAAAAGAGGCAGGTATTACAGATTTGTGGGGGAAGCCTATATTGGCAGTAATATTGGCAGTAAATATTGACAGTAAATACGCCAAATCCGAAGTGTTTAAGGTTAAGTTTAGGCATAAAAACTGCTATATGGGCGACCCAACAAAATTCACATGGAAATGTGAGTTATAGATCTGTCATTCTCATTGAATTCAAGTCTAAGAAGTGGTAGATATGTTCTATGTGCATTATTTCTATGCTTCCCGTTTAGTCTTTGCGTCTTTTACTTTCAGTTTTGTAGAGATAAACTCAAAATACCAACATATGACAAATACTGTACTTTATTAATGTTTCAATGGAACCCACCAAAATCATTTATTGTTTTATTTCAAAATCAAAGTCCTCCAAATCAAGGTTTCACAATTAATAGCACCCTTAAAGATGATTGTAAATCAAATCTATACTAAATTAAACCAGGAATTAAATTCCACTTATTTAAGTTAATCTAAGTCTTAAGGAACTATATCGAGCCATTGCATCACTTCCTGTTTCACTAGGGTATAAAAATGAGGTAACACGAATGCAATATCCCTTTGTCATCCAACACCATGAAGAAAAGAAAAGAACTGGCAGTTCAAATGAGACAGATGGTCGTAGACCTTCAAAAATCTGGTAATGGCTACAAGAAGATCTACAAACTATTGAATATACCACTGAGCACTGTCAGGGCAATTATTTAAAAATTCAAAAGATATGGAACAGTCAAAAACCTCACAGGAAGCGGACGCAAATGCATTTTGCCCCCCAGGATAGGGAGGAGGATGGTGAGAGAAGCAACAAAATCCACAAGAATCACTGTGAAAGAATTGCAGGCCTTGGTGGCGTCTTGGGGTCACCAGGTTTCAAAAAGCACAATCAGACACCACCTCCACAACCACAGGCTCTTTGGAAGGGTTGCCAGAAGAAAGCCCTTTCTGACACCAAGACACAGACACAAGCGCATCGAGTTTGCCAAACATCATTTAAATTATGACTGGAAGAAGGTGCTCTGGTCAGATGAGACCAAAAGGCGCTCTGGTCACATGAGCCCAGGAGGCGGTCTATGTATATTTGTAAACAACAGCTGGTGCACGATATCTAAGGAAGTCTCAAGGTTTTGCTCGCCTGAGGTAGAGTATCTCATGATAAGCTGTCGACCACACTATCTACCTAGAGAGTTTTCATCTGTATTTTTCAAAGCTGTCTACATACCACCACAGACCGATGCTGGCACTAAGACCAAACTCAATGAGCTGTATTCCGCAATAAGCTAACAGGAAAATGCTCATCCAGAGGAGGCGTTCCTATTTTCCAGGGACTTTAATGCAGGGAAACTTAAATCCGGTTTACCAAATTTCTACCAGCATGTTAAATGTGCAACCAGAGGGAAAAACTCTAGACCACCTTTACTCCACACACAGAGACGTGTACAAAGCTTTCCCAAGCCCTCTATTTCGCAAATCTGACCATAATTCTATCCTCCTGACTCCTGCTTACAAGCAAAAATTAAAGCAGGAAGCCCCAGTGACTCGGTCAATAAAAAAGTGGTCAGATGAAGCAGATAGTAAGCTACAGGACTGTTTTGCTAGCACAGACTGGAATATGTTCCGGGATTCTTCCGATGGCATTGAGGAGTACACCACATCAGCCACTGGCTTCATCAATAAGTGCATTGATGACATTGTCCCCACAGTGACCGTACGTACTTACCCCAACCAGAACCATGGATTACAGGCAACATCCGCACTGAGCTAAAAGGTAGAGCTGCTGCTTTCAAGGAGCGACTTCTAGGAAATCCCTTTATACCCTCTGACGAACCATCAATACAGGACTAAGATGGAATCGTACTACACCGGCTCCAACGCTCGTCGGATGTGGCAAGGCTTGCAAACAATTACAGACTACAAAGGGAAGCACAGCCGAGAGTTTCCTAGTGACACAAGCCTACCAAATGAGGTAAATTACTTCTATGCTCGCTTCGAGGCTAGTAACACTGAAATATTCATGAGAACATCAGCTGTTCCGGATGACTGTGTGATCACGCTCTCCGCAGTCGATGTGAATAAGACCTATAAGGTCAACATTCACAAGGTCACAGGCCCAGACAGATTACCAGGACGAGTACTCTGAGCATGCACTGACCAACTGGCAAGTGTCTTCACTGACATTTTCTAGCTCTTCCTGTCTGAGTCTGTAATACCAACATGTCTTAAGCAGACCACCATAGTACTTGTGCCCAAGAACACTAAGGTAACCTGCCGAAATGACTACCGACCCATAGCACTCAAGTGTTGGCTCACATCAACACCATTATCCCAGAAACCCTAGACCAACTCTAATTTGCATACTGCCCCAGCAGATCCACAGATGATGCAATCTCTACTGCACTCCACACTGCCCTTTCACACCGGGACAAAAATAACACCTATGTGAGAATGCTATTCATTGACTACAGCTCAGCTTTCAACACCATAATGCCCTCAAAGCTCATCACTAAGCTAAAGAACCTGGGACTAAACACCTCCCTCTGCAACTGGATCTGGGACTTCCTGACGGGCCGCCCCTAGGTGGTAAGGGTAGGGAACAACACATCTGCCATGCTGATCCTCAACACAGTGACCCTCAAGGATGCATGCTCAGTCCCCTCCTATACTCCTTATTCACTCATGACTGCACGGCCAGGCACGACTTCAACACCATCATCAAGTTTGCCGATGACACAACAGTGGTAGGCCTGATCACCATCAACGACAAGACAGCCTATAGGGAGGAGGTCAGAGACCTGGCCGTGTGCTGCCAGGAGAACAACCTCTCCCTCAACGTGATCAAGACTAAGGAGATGATTGTGGACTACAGGAAATGGAGGACCAAGCACGCCGCCATTCTCATCGACAAGGCTGTGGTGGAACAGGTTGACAGCTTCAAGTTCTTTGGTGTCCACACCACCAACAAACTAACATGGTCCAAGCACACCAAGACAGGCATAAAGAGGGCATGACAAAGCCTATTCCCCCTCAGAAGATTTGATTTGGCATGGGCCCTCAGATCCTCAAAAATGTCTACAGCTGCACCAGCGAGAGCATCCTGACTTGTTGCATTACTGCCTGGTATTGCAATTGCTCGGACTCCTACTGCAAGGCACTTACGAGGGTAGGGCCTACGGCCCAGTACATCACTGGGTCCAAGCTTCCTGGCATCCAGGACCTCTATACCAGATGGTGTCAGAGGAAGGCCCTAAAAATTATCAAAGACCCCAGCCACCCCAGTCATAGACTGTTCTCTCTGCTACCGCATGGCAAGCAGTACCGGTGTCTAGGTCCAAGAGGCTTCTAAACAACTTCTACCCCCAAGCCATAAGACTACTGAACATCTTATCAAATGGCTACCCAGACTGTTTGCATTGCCCCCCCCTCGCATTCCCCTTGACTCTTTTACGCTGCTGCTTACTCTCTGTTATTATCTATGCATAAGTCACTTAAATAACTCTACCTACATGTATATATTACCTCAATTACCTCGACTAACCAGCGTCCCCGCACGTTGACTCTGTACCAGTACCCCTTGTAGGGGGCTTCTACCTCGGGATCAGATCCTCAGAGCTCCCAGCCTCACCAGACCATGAGGCTGCCCGAGAGACCGGCCCATTCGACATCATCAGCAGTCATCATAGGCAGCTCTATGGTGAGAAACATCTCAGTCTCCAAGGTTAAAACCCTATGCTACCCTGGAGCACGAATACAGGACATAGCAAGGCTGCTTCCGAATGTTCTAGCACAGATCCTGGGAGCTGACACTGTCGTAGTCCAGATCTTACTCTACAGGAATGATGGCGTCCATCCAAATCATCTTTGCTTCAGGACTCTGTCCACGCATTTCAAGACTGCATTGAAACAATAAGTGGTAGGTAAATGATCCAAGACCAGCTCAGTTAATCCCTACCATTACGACAATGAGTCGTCATAATGCTGCATCAAATGTATATGATCTTAGGGGCATTGGCAAACACAATGTAAGTCATTTAATTTACGTACCTCTAATTGCACCGAATACATCTGTTTATCCTCCAGCTATTGTAAGAAGTAATCATGAGCCTATAAACCAGAGTTGCACTGTTAGCACTGAGGCGGTGTGAAATTGTAGGAAGACCACTTTATGCAGCTCACCCTCATCAGCTCCAATGTAAATAACATGAGTAAGTCTACCTCTAATAAGCTTCCCAGTAAAACATAAAAAACAATCAAGCAACCCAGAAAAGTGCTAAAAACAGCCCATATTAACATTTGTAGCCTAAGAAACAAGGTCCATGAAGTCAATAACTTGCTTGTAACAGATTACATTCATATTCTGACTATCTCTGAAACTCACTTAGATAATACCTTTGATGATACAGTGGTAGCAATACATGGTTATAACATGTACCGAAAAGACAGACATGCCAACGGAGGTGGTGTTGCGGTCTATATTCAGAACCACATTCCTGTAAAGCTTAGAGATGATCTAATGTTAAATGCCGTTGAAGTAATATGGCTACAGGTTTATCTGCCTCACCTAAAGCCCATTCTGGTGGGAAGCTGCTACAGACCACCAAGTGCTAACAGTCAGCATCATACTAATAATAAGCATATCTTATATTCTTGGCATGAGTAGCAGGAAGTTGAAATTGGGCACGCTATTTATCCAAAAGGGAAAATGCTGCCCCCTATACCTTAAGAAGTTAACAACACTATCAACAATGCAGGTCCTACAGGCCTTACAGAAAATTGCAATTAGCTCAAAACAGGGCAGCACGGCTGGCCCTTGGATGTACACAGAGAGCTAATATTAATAATATACATGTCAATCTCTCCTGGTTGAAAGTGGAGGAGAGATTGACTTCATCACTACTTTTATTTATGAGGTATTGACATGCTGAATGCACTGAGCTGTCTGTCTAAACTACTGGCACACAGCTTGGACACCCATTCATACCACACAAGACATGCCACAAGAGGTCTCTTCAAAGTCCCCAAGTCCAGAACAGACTATGGGAGGCACACAGTACTACATAGAACCATGACTACATGGAACTCTATTCCACATCAAGTAACTGACGCAAGCAGTAAAATTAGATTTAAAAAAACAGATTAAAAAACACCTTATGGAACAGCGGGGACTGTGAAGCAACACAAACATTGGCACAGACACATGCACAGACACACACACACACACACACACACACACACACACACACACACTCACATACGATAACATATGCACCAAACATACACATGGATTTAGTACTGTAGACATGTGGTAGTGGTGGAGTCGGGGCCTGAGGGCACACAGTGTGTTGTGAATGTATTTTAATGTTTTAAAATGGTATAAACTGCCTTAATTGTGCTGGACCCCAGGAAGAGTAGCTGCTGCTTTGGCATCAGCTAATGGAGATCCATAATAAATACAATACAATATATAGCCACTCTATTGTTATTTTAGTGATGCTCTTCATTTTTTGTTACTTTTAAAAAATTAATCTAAAAAAATATATATATATTTAAAAAAACATTTGTTGGTTATGTTGGTTATGGGCTTGTAAGTAAGCATTTCACTGTAAGGTCTACTACATCTGTTGTATTCGGCGCATGTAACAAATACAATTTGATTTGATAAGTTCATTAGTTAGTTACCAGCCTCAGAAATTGCAGCCCAAATAAATGCACATCTCAACATCAACTGTTCAGAGGAGACTGTGTGAATAAGGCCTTCAGGGTTGCATTGCTGCAAAGACACCACTACTAAGGACACCAATAAGAAGAAGAGACTTACTTGGGCCAAGAAACATGAGTAATAGTCTGTGAGACGCGGTGTGGGTGAACGGATGAGCTCCGCATGTGTATTTCCCACCGTAAAGCATGGAGGA
Source organism: Oncorhynchus kisutch (assembly GCF_002021735.2). NCBI lineage: Eukaryota > Metazoa > Chordata > Actinopteri > Salmoniformes > Salmonidae > Oncorhynchus > Oncorhynchus kisutch. Next base: position 19,300,715 of record NC_034197.2, on the reverse strand, counting down.
GGAGGTGTTATGGTGTGGGGTTGCTTTCCTGGTGACACTGTCTGTGATTTACTTAGAATTCAAGGCAAACTTAACCAGCATGGCTACCACAGCACTCTGCAGCAATACGCCATCCCATCTGGTTTGGGCTTAGTGAGACTATCATTTGTTTTTCAACAGGACAATGACCCAACACACCTCCAGGCTGTGTAAGTGCAATTTTACCAAGGAGAGTGATGGAGTGCTGCTTCAGATGACCTGGCCTCCGCAATCCCCCGACATAGACTATTGCAGCATAGATACTGGAGACTGAGACGTGTGTGTGTGTGTGTGGGGGGGGGGGGGGGGGGGGGGGGGGTTGGAGTGTCAATGTAGTGTGAGTGAGTGAGTGTGTATATGGTGTGTACTGCCAGAAGAGGACTGGCCACCCCTTTCTAGGGAGTTTGCTTCAACACTTGCAGCTGGGTTTCTGTACAGCACTTTGAGATATCAGCTGATGTACGAAGGGCTGTATAAATACATTTGATTTGATTTGATTTACTGTACATATAGTTTAGTGAGTCTGCGTAGGGTCAGTGCAAGATAGTAAATGCTGATTGTTTGGATACCACTAATTGACTATTTAGCACTCTAGCTATTTAGCTGTCTTACGGCTTGGGGGTAGAAGCTGTTCCGGAGCCTGATGGTCCGAGAGCCAATGCTCCTGTACCGTTGGCCAGATGTTTTGGGAGTCTTTTGCAATTTTTCGGGCCTTCCTCTGACACCGCCTGATATAGAGGTCCTGGATGGCAGGGAGCTCGGCCCCAGTGATGAATTGGGTTGTCCACACCACGCTCTGTACCGCTTAGGGCGGTGCATTTGCCATACCAAGTGGTGATGCAGCCAGTCAAGATGCCCTCTATGGTGCAGCAGTATAACTTTTGCGGATCCGAAGGCCCATACCAAATCTTTTCAGTCTCCTAAGGGGGAAGAGGCACTGCTGTGCCCTCTTCACAACTGTGCAGGTGTGTGTGGACCATATTAAGCCTTTAGTGATGTGGACACCAACAAATTTGAAGCTCTCAACCCGCTGCAAAACAGCCCGTCAATGTGAATGGGGCGTGCTCTCCCCTCTTTCTCTTGTAGTCCAAGATCATCACCTTGGCCTTATTGATGTTGATGGAGAGGTTGTTGTCCTGGCACCACACTGCTAAGTCTCTGACCGCCTCCCTGTTTGCTGACTCATCGTTATCAGTAATCAGGCCTGACACCGTCGTGTCATCAGCAAAATGAATGATGGTGTTGGAGTCGTGCGTGGCCATGCAGTTGTGGGTTACCTAACCTCAACACCTGGGGCCTGCCTGTCAGGAAGTCCAGGATCCAGTTGCAAATCAAATCAAATCCAATTTTATTGGTCACATACACATGGTTAGCAGATGTTAATGCCAGTGTAGCGAAATTATTGTGGTTCTAGTTCCAACTATGCAGTAATATCTAACATGTAATCTAACAAATTCACAACAACTACCTTATACACACAAATACACACAAATGTAAAGGGATGAATAAGAATATGTACAAAAAAAATGATGGATTAGCGATGGCGTGCGGCATAGGCAAGATGCAGTAGATGGTATAAAATACAGTGTATACATATGAGATGAGTAATGTAGGATATGTAAACATTATTAAAGTGCCGTTATTTAAAGTGACTAGTGATACCTTAATTAAGTCAATTTATTTAAGTGGCCAGTGATTTGAGTCTGTATGTTGGCAGCAGCCTCTCTATGTTAGTAATGGCTGTTTAACAGTCTGATGGGCTTGAGATAGAAGCTGTTTTTCAGTCTCTCGGTCCCAGCTTTGATGCACCTGTACTGACCTTGTCTTCTGGATGATAGGGGGTTGAACAGGCAGTAGCTCGGTGGTTGTTGTCCTTGATGATCTTTTTGGCCTTCCTGTGACAACGTGATGCGTTGTGCAGACCGCACTACCGTCTGGAGGGCCTTGCGTTTGAGGGCAGTGCAATTGCTGTACCAGGCGGTGATACAGCCCGACAGGATGCTCTTGATTGGGCATCTGTAAAGGTTTGTGAGTGTTTTAGATGACAAGCCAAATTTATTCAGCCTCCTGAGGTTGAAGATGTGCTGTTGCGCCAACTTCACCATGCTGTCTGTGTGGGTGGACCATTTCAGTTTGTCTGTGATGTGTACGCTGAGTAACTTAAAACTTTCCACCTTCTCCACTACGGCCCCGTCGATGTGGGTTGGGGGGGGGGGGCTCCCTCTGCTGTTTGCTGAAGTTCACAATAATCTCCTTTGTTTTGTTGACATTGAGTGTGAGGTTATTTTCCTGACACCACACTCCGAAGACCCTCACCTCCTCCCTGTAGGCCGTCTCATCGTTGTTGGTCCAGGACCCAGTTACACAGGGCAGGGTCAAGACACAGGTTCTCAAGCTTAATGACACGTTTGGAGTGTACAATGGTGTTAAATGCTGAGCTGTAGTCAATGAACAGCATTCTTACATAGGTATTCCTCTTGTCCAGATGGGATAGGGCAGTGTGAGGTGTGATGACAATTTCATCTTCAGTGGACCTATTGGGGCGGTAAGCAAATTAGAGTGGGTCTAGGGTATCAGGTAGGGTGGAGGTGATATGATCCTTGACTAGTCTCTCAAAGCACTTCATGATGACAGAAGTGAGTGCAATGGGGCGATAGTCCTTTAGTTCAGTTACCTTTGCATTCTTGGGAACAGGAACAATGGCGGCCCTCTTGAAGCATGTGGGGACAACAGACTGGGATAGGGATTGGTTGAATATGTCCGTAAACACACCAGCCAGCCGGTCTGCGCATGCTCTAAGGACGCGGTAAGGGATGCCGTCTGGGCCGGCAGCCTTGTGAGGGTTAACATGTTTAAATGTATAACTCACTTTGGCCACGGAGAAGGAGAGCCCACAGGCTTTGGTAGTGGTCAGTGGCACTGTATTGTCCTCAAAGCGAGCAAAGAAGTTGTTTCATTTGTCTGGGAGCAAGTCATCGCTTGGGGGGGGGGGGGGGGGTATACACAGTTGTGACTATAATCAAAGAGAATTCTCTTGGAAGATAATCCGGTCGGCATTTGATTGTAAGGAGTTCTAGGTCAGGTGAACAAAAGGACTTGAGTTCCTGTATGTTGTTGTGATTACACCATTAGTCGTTAATCATAAGACATACACCCCCGCCCTTCTTCTCACCAGAGATGTTTGTTTCTGTCGGCGTGATGCGTGAAGAAACCGTATCCCGACTGAGCCATGTTTCTGTGAACAGAGAATGTTACAATCTCTGATGTCTCTCTGGAAGGCAACTCATGCCCTAAATTCATCCACCTTGTTATCTAGAGATTGGACATTGGCGAGTAATATGCTAGGAAGCAGTGGATGGTGTGCTCGCCTTCTGAGTCTGACCAGTAAGCCTCTCCGTCTGCCTCTCCTGCGGCGACCGCGTTGTTTTGGGTTGGACTCTGGGATAAGATCCCATGTCCAGGGTGGAGGTCCGAACAAAGGATCCGCTTCGGGAAAGACAGAGTGAAGTGCAATTGAGATTGCGTCATCTTTGGATCTGTTGGGGCGGCATGTGAATCGGAGTGGATCTAGGGTGTCTGGGATGATGGTGTTGATGTGTGTCATGACCAGCCTTTCAAAGCACTTCATAAATACAGATGTGAGTGATACAGGGCAATAGTCATTTAGGCAGGTTGACATGACTTCCGGCGCCGACAGAGATGGCCGCCTCACTTCGCATTCCTAGGAAACTATGCAGTATTTTGTTTTTTTACGTGTTATTTCTTACATTGGTACCCCAGGTAGTCTTAGGTTTCATTACATACAGTGGGGAGGAACTACTGAATATAAGAGCAACGTCAACTCACCATCATTACGACCAGGAATATGACTCTCCCGAAGCGGATCCTGTGTTTTGCCTTCCACTCAGGACAATGGATCGGTTCCCAGCCGGTGACCCTAAACAACGACGCCGTAAAAGGGGCAAACGAAGCGGTCTTCTGGTCAGGCTCCGGAGACGGGCACATCGCGCACCACTCCCTAGCATACTACTCGCCAATGTCCAGTCTCTTGACAACAAGGTTGATGAAATCCGAGCAAGGGTAGCATTCCAGAGAGACATCAGAGACTGTAACGTTTTTTGCTCCACGGAAACATGGCTCACTCGAGAGATGCTAACGGAGTCGGTGCAGCCAACTGGTTTCTTCACGCTTCGCGCCGACAGAAACAAGCATCTTTCTGGTAAGAAGAGGGGCAGGGGGGTATGCCTTATGATTAACGAGAAGTGGTGTGGTCATAACAACATACAGGAACTCAAGTCCTTCTGTTGACCTGACTTAGAATTCCTCACAATCAAATGTCGACCGCATTATCTACCAAGGGAATTCTTTTCAAATATAATCACAGCCGTATATATTCCTCCCCAAGCAGACACATCGATGGCCCTGAACAAACTTTATTTGACTCTAGTTAAACTGGAAACCACCACTTGTAGAAGGGGATTTTAACAAGGCTAATCTGAAAACAAGAATCCCTAAATTCTATCAGCATATCGATTTTGCTACCAGGGCTGGTAAAACCCTGCATCATGGTTATTCTAACTTCCGCGACGCACAATTAGCCCTTCCCCGCCCTCCTTTCGGAAAAGCTGACCACGACTCCATTTTGTTTCTTCCAGCCTACAGACAGAAACTAAAACAAGAAGCTCCCAAGCTCAGGTCTGTTCATCGCTGGTCTGACCAATCTGATTCCACGCTTCAAGACTGCTTCGATCACGTGGATTGGGATATGTTCTGCATTGCGTCCAACAACAACATTGACGAATGCGCTGATTCGGTGAGCCAGTTCATTAGTAAGTGCATCGGCGATGCTATACCCAGAGCAACGATTACAACATTCTCAAACCAGAAGCCGTGGATTGATGGCAGCATTCGCTCCGAACTGAAAGCACAAACCACTGCTTTTAACCAGGGCAAGGTGACCGGAAACATGACCGAATACAAACAGTGTAGCTATTCCCTCCGCAAGGCAATCAAACAAGCTAAGTGTCAGTATAGAGACAAAGTAGGGTCGCAATTCAACTGCCCAGACACAAAAGGTATGTGGCAGGGTCTAAAGTCAATCACGGATTACAAAAAGAAAACCAGCCCCGTCGCAGACCAGGATGTCTTGCTCCCAGACAGACTAAATAACTTTTTTGCTCGCTTTGAGGACAATACAGTGCCACTGACACGGCCCGATACCAAAACCTGCGGGCTCTCCTTCACTGCAGCCGACGTGAGTAAAACATTTAAACGTGTTAACCCTCGCAAGGCTGCAGGCCCAGACGGCATCCCCAGCCGCGTCCTCAGAGCATGCGCAGACCAGCTGGCTGTTGTGTTTATGGACATATTCAATCAATCCTTTTCCCAGTCTGCTGTTCCCACATGCTTCAAGAGGGCCAACATTGTTCCTGTTCCCATGAAAGCTAAGGTAACTGAGCTGAACAACTACCGCCCCGTAGCACTCACTTCCGTCATCATGAAGTGCTTTGAGAGACTAGTCAAGGATAATATCACCTCCACCCTACCTGACACCCTAGACCCACTCCAATTTGCTTACCGCCCCAATAGGTCCACAGACGACGCAATCGCAGCCACACTGCTCACGGCCCTAACCCATCTGGACAAGAGGAATACCTATGTGAGAATGCTGTTCATCGACTACAGCTCAGCATTTAACACCATAGTACCCTCCAAACTCGTCATCAAGCTCGAGACCCTGGGTCTCGACCCCGCCCTGTGCAACTGGGTCCTGGACTTTCTGACGGGACACCCCCAGGTGGTGAAGGTAGGTAACAACATCTCCACCCCGCTGATCCTCAACACTGGGGTGCGTTCTGAGCCCTCTCCTGTACTCCCTGTTCACCCACGACTGCGTGGCCATGCACACCTCCAACTCAATCATCAAGTTTGCGGACGACACTATAGTGGTAGGCTTGATTACCAACAACGACGAGACGGTCTACAGGGAGGTGAGGGCCCTCGGAGTGTGGTGTCAGGAAAATAACCTCAACCTCAATGTCAACAAAACAAAGGAGATGATTGTGGACTTCAGGAAACAGCCGAGGGAACACCCCCCTATCCACATCAACAGTACAGTGGTGGAGAAGGTGGAAAGTTTTAAGTTCATTGGCATACACATCACGGACAAACTGAATTGGTACACCCACACAGACAGCGTTGTGAAGAAGGCACATCAGCGCCTCTTCAACCTCAGGAGACTGAAAAAATGTGGCTTGTCACCAAAAGCACTCACAAACTTCTAAAGATGCACAATCAAGAGCATCCTGTTGGGCTGTATCACCGCCTGGTACGGCAACTGCTCCGCCCACAACCGTAAGGCTCTCCAGAGGGTAGTGAGGTCTGCACAACGCGTCACCGAGGGCAAACTACCTGCCCTCCAGGACACCTACACCACCCGATGTCGCAGGAAGGCCATAAAGATCACCAAGGAACACAACCACCCGAGCCACCCGAGCCACTGCCTGTTCACCCCGCTATCATCCAGAAGGCGAGGTCAGTACAGGTGCATCAAAGCAGGGACCGAGAGACTGAAAAACAGCTTCTATTTCCATCAGACTGTTAAACAGCCACCACTAACATTGAGTGGCCTCTGCCAACATACTGACTCAACTCCAGCCACTTTAATAAGGGAATTGATGGAAAAATGTATCACTAGCCACTTTAAACAATGCCACTTAATATAATGTTTACATACCCTACATTACTCATTTCATATGTATATGTATATACTGTCCTCATTTAAACTGCTGCATCTTGCTGCATCTACTGCACCTTGCCATCTTTATGTAATACATGTATCACTAGCCACTTGAAACTATGCCACTTTATGTTTATATACCATACATTACTCATCTCATATGTATATACTGTACTCTATACCATCTACTGCATGGTGCCTATGCCATTCTGCACCATCACTCATTCCTATATCTTTATATACATATTCTTTATCCCTTTACACTTGTGTGTATAAGGTAGTAGTTGTGGAATTGTTAGGTTAGATTACTCGTTCGTTATTACTTCATTGTCGGAACTAGAAGCACAAGCATTTCGCTACACTCACATTAACATCTGCTAACCATGTGTATGTGACAAATAAAATTCGATTTGATTTGAGGTTACCTTCGAGCTCTTGGGAACAGGGACAATGGTGGCCATCTTGAAACATTACAAACTGGGACATTGTCTGGTATTTTGTCTGGTGGCTGGTCCGGCTGCCTTGAGAATGTTAACCTGTTTAAACGTATTGCTCACATCGGCCACGGAGAACGAGATCACACAGTCATCTGGAAAAACAGGGTCTTTCACGCAAGGCACAGTGTTTTATTCCTAGAAGGGAGAATAAAAGGCATTTAAGTAGATGACACTCGTCAAGATGATCTTCATATGACAATACACTCCTGATACCCAACATTTTCTAATAGAGAGCAATGCTACCCCTCTCAATGAAGAGTTGCAGTGAAACGTTCATTGCATTAGTTTCTGCTCCTTGGTCAACCAAAATCAAACTAAATACATTTTCATTGAGACCTCAACAATGGCCCCTCTTACTCAATCAATTCATTGCAAGTTTGTATTACTGTTGAAGTATCACTTACAGTATGCTGTTGACCTTCAAGATGTAGCAATATAAACATGTATTTTAAAGGAGCAAATGAAGGACAATGAGTTGTTGGCAGATATGAATTATTTTCACTTATATATTTGTATATATTTCTGCTGCACACCTCACTCTTCGCTCTCTTTAGGTTTTAGAGGCCATTGATTCAACATTTCCTCCACACCTGAACAAACGGCTACAAGGCTGTTTATATAACCATCCTGCTTGCTGTGTGTGTGTGTGTGTGTGTGTGTGTGTGTGTGTGTGTGTGTGTGTGTGTGTGTGTGTGTGTGTGTGTGCGCGCGTGCGTGTGCGCGCGTGTGTGCGTGTGCGCGTGCATGTGTTTGCACGCTTGGATATGCGGGTGCATGTGTGTGTGTGTGTGTTTTTATGATTAACACACAGCCAATATACTGAAAGCCTCAAGGCTGAGGATATGTGTGTATGGTTAGCAGTTTGTTTTTGTTATTATAAGAAAGTGTAAAACGGTACATACTAGTATTCTGCACTGTACTGTGCAGTGCCTAGCTCTATTTCATTCCCCAGAGACAGTATCTGCTGAAAACTGGACAGACATTCAACGGTTCATGTTCTGATTCATTGGCTGCAGTACATGTAGTCCAGTTGAGGACCCCTGTGGACACATAGGTTTGTTAAACAGAATACTATAATACACTACGTGACCAAAAGTATGTGGACACCTGCTTTGTTGAACATCTCATTCCAAAATCATGGGCATTAATATGAAGTTGGTCCCCCCTTTACTGCTATAACAGCCACTCTTCTGGGGAGGATTTCAACTAGATGTTGGAACATTGCTGAGGGGACTGGCTTCCATTCAGCCACAAGAGCATTAGTGAGGTCGGGCACTGATGTTGGGCGATTAGGCCTGGCTTGCAGTCGGCGTTCTAATTCACCCCAACGGTGTTCGATGGTCACATTCTGTGAGCTTGTGTGGCCTTCCACTTTGCGGCTGAGCCGTTGTTGCTCCTAGATGTTTCCACTTCACTATAACAGCACTTACAGTTGACTGGTGCAGCTCTAGCAGGGCAGTAATTAGACAAACTGACTTATTGGAAAGCTGGCATCCTATGACAGGGTCACGTTAAAAGTCACTGAGCTCTTCAGGAAGGCCATTCACCGGTCAGCAACAGGTGTGGCTTAAATAGCCGAATCCACTCATTTGAAGGGGTGTCCACATACCTTTGTATACACAGCGCATTCGGAAAATGTTCAGACCATTTGACTTTTCTCTATTTTCGTTACGTTACAGCCTTATTATAAAATTGATTTAAAAAAAATATATATATATATCAATCTACACACAGTAACTGATAATGACAAAGCAAAAACTTACAAAAAAAACATTTTTGCAAACTTATATAAACTTATAAGTGTGTGTGCCAGTCTCATAGCAAAGGGTTTGAATACGTACAGTACCAGTCAAAAGTTTGGACACATCTACTTAGGGGTTTTCTTAATTTTTTACTAATTTCTACATTGTAGAGTAATAGTGAAGACATCAAAACTATGAAATAACACATGGAATAATGTAGTAACCAGAAAAGTGTTAAACAAATCAAAATATATTTAATGTGTATCTGTCACAGGAGGAGACAGCGGCTATGGAAACATATGTCACCGAATCTCTGGGACAGGGATACATTCGGCCTTCTACTTCACCTGCGTCCTCAGGTTTATTTTTTGTGAAGAAGAAGGATGTGTATTATGGAGGTTTACGCCAGTGCATTGACTATAGAGGTTTAAATCAGATGACGGTGAAGTATAGTTATCTGCTGCCTCTAATAGCCAGTGTGACTGAGTCATTGCATGGGGCGCGCTTCTTCACCAAATTGGATCTCAGGAGTGCTTACAACCTGGTGCGTATCCGGCAGGGGGATGAGTGGAAGACGGCATTTAGTACCACCTCTGGGCACTATGAGTACCTCGTCATGCCGTACGGGTTGATGAATGCTCCATCCGTCTTCCAATCCTTTGTAGACAAGATTTTCAGGGACCTGCACGGGCAGGGTGTAGTGGTGTATATAGATGACGTTATACTCCGCTACACGCGCCGAGCATGTGTCTCTGGTGCTCAAGGTGCTTGGTCGACTGTTGGAGCATGACCTGTACGTTATTAAGGCTGAGAAATGTCTGTTCTTTCAACAGTCCGTCTCCTTCCTAGGGTACCGCCTGTCTGAGTCAGCGGTGGAGATGGATAATGACCGCATTTCAGCCGAAATTGGCCGACTCCAACCACAGTAAAGTTGGTGCAGCGGTTCTTAGGGTTTGCCAACTACTACCGGAGGTTTATCCGGGGCTTTGGTCAGGTAGCGGCTCCCATTACGGATAGGGCTTTTGGTCACCTGAGGGCTCTGTTTACCTCGGCTCCTGTGTTGGCTCATCCTGATCCCTCCTTAGTGTTCATAGTAGAGGTGGACGCGTTCGAGGCTGGGATAGGAGCTGTGCTGTCTCAGCGCTCGGGTACGCCAGTAAAGCTCCGCCTCTGTGCGTTCTTTTCGAAGACGCCCAGCCCAGTGGAACGAAACTATGATGTGGGGGACCGGGAGCTGTTGGCTGTTGTCGTGGCTCTGAAAACGTGGAGTCATTGGCTTGAGGGGGCTAAACACCCTTTTCTCATTTGGACTGACCACCGCAATCTGGAGTACATCCGGGCGGCGATGCGAATGAATCCTCGTCAGGCAAGGTGGGTCATGTTTTCCACCCGTTTTGTGTTCACTCTATCCTACAGACCAGGTTCCCAAAACGCGAAGGCAGACGCACTTTCCCAGTTGTATGACACAGAGGAGTGGTCCACGGATCCAACTCCCATAATTCCGGCTTCTTGTCTGGTGGCATCGGTGTTATGGGAGGTTGATGCGGACATCGCACGGGCATTACATGCGGAGCCCACTCCCACCCAGTGTCCAGTTGGATGTAAGTGCGTTCCGTCTGATGTTCGTGATTGATTGATCTGTTGGGCTCACACGTCACCCTCCTCTGGTCATCCTGGCATCTGTCGGACAGTGCGCGTCTTAGTGGGAAATACTGGTGACCCACTTTAGCTGAGGACGTGAGGGTTTATGTTTCATCCTGCTCGGTGTGCGCGCAGTGCAAGGCACCTAGACACCTGCCCAGATGGAAATTAAAACCCCTACCCGTTCCACAACGGCCGTGGTCACACCTATCGGTGGATTTTGTGACGGATCTCCCTCCGTCACAAGGAAACACCACGATCCTGGATGTTGTGGATCGGTTTTCTAAGTCCTGCCGTCTCATTCCTTTGCCCGGTCTCCCTACGGCCCTACAGACTGCGGAGGCCCTGTTTGCACACGTCTTCCGGCATTACGGGGTACCTGAGGATTTAGTGTCTGATCGGGGTCCCCAATTCACATCAAGGGTCTGGAGAGCGTTCATGGAACGTCTGGGGGTCTCAGTCAGCCTGACCACGGGGTTTCACCCTGAAAGTAATGGGCAGGTGGAGAGAGTTAACCAGGATGTGGATAGGTTTCTGCGGTCTTATTGCCAGAACCGGCCGGGGGAGTGGTCGGTTTTCACCCCCTGGGCAAAGACTCCCTCCGGCATTCCTCCACTAACCTGTCTCCGTTTCAGTGAGTACTAGGTTATCAGCCGGTCATGGCACCGTGGCATCCGAGCCACCTGCGGTGGGTGACTGGTTTCGGCGCTCGGATTAAACCTGGGACGCTGCCCATGTACGCCTGCAACGGGCCATCAGGCGACAGCAGGCGAGCGCCGACTGCCACCGCAGTGAGGCTCCGGTGTATGCACCGAGGGACCAGGTCTGGCTCTCGACCCGAAACCTGCCCCTTTGCCTGCCCTTTCGGAAGCTGGGTCCGCGGTTTGTGGGGCCATTTAAAGTCCTGAGGAGACTGAACGAGGTATGTTATAGGTTACCCCCTGATTATCGTATTAACCCCTCGTTCCATGTGTCTCTCCTCAGGCCGGTGGTGGCTGGTCCACTCCAGCAGTCTGAGGTACGGGAGGTTCCTCTGCCCCGTCTGGACATTGAGGGGCCCCCGGCGTATACTATATGAGCCATCATGGACTCTTGGCATCGGGCGAGGGACCTTCAGTACCTCGTGGAGTTGGAGGGGTACGGTCCGGAGGAGAGATTCTGGGTGCCGGTGGAGGAGAGATGCTGGGTGCCGGTGGAGGACATCCTGGACCCTTCCTTACTACAGGAATATCACCGTCCCCACCCAGATCGCCCTGCGCCTCGTCGTCGGGGTCGTCCCAGAGGCCGGAGGCAGTGCGATGCTGGAGCCGCGCGTCGGGGGGGTGGGGGGTACTGTCACGACTTCCACCGAAGTTGGTGCCTCTCCTTGTTCGGGCGGAGTTCGGCGGTCGTCATCACCGGCTTTCTAGCTGCCACCGATCCACGTTTCTTTTTCCATTTGTAATGTCTTGATTGTACACACCTGGTTCCCATTACATTATTATTTCCCTATTTAACCCTCTAGTTCTCATTATGATTTGTGTGTGAATGTTCCCGGTTCTGTGTTAGTCTGTTGTTTTAGGGTTTGTGATCTCTGCGTGGATTTATTTTTGCTGATTATTTTTCCAGAGCAAAAGTACATTATTTTACTCAGTTCTGTGTCCTGCGCCTGACTCCTTTCTCACCTCTGCACAACTAACACATGACAGTATTTAAGTTTTTTAATTTGAATACATTTGCAAAAATTACAACAAAAAAACGTTTTTGCTTTGTCATTATGGAGGGTTGAGTGTAGATTGAGGGAATACAATTATTTAATCCATTTTAGAATGAGGCAGTAACGTAACAAAATGAAAACTGTACAAATCATCCGCCTCTTATCTAGTTAGGTATGTCCACGAGTCCCCTGTCCATCTCTGCTGGGAATAGACACTCTAAAGTATACACATGGTATGTATAGTACAGTCCGAGATTTACAGACATAAAATGCTCCTCTCCTTCTCCCTGTTTGCAACATTTGTTCTTTGACAGTACAATAATGTATATGTGTCTCCTTTCACACCATGACCATGTAAATGTGTTAGCCCTATACCACGGAAGTATGTAGAAATATAATCAATTTCATCTGAACTATTGTTGAAATGTAAACACATGAACAAATGTCATAGTGACAGAATGCATGATGGCATGTGTCCATCTGTTTGACGACAGAAGCAATTATCTATGTGACATGTATGGGACACACAAAGAATCATGGTTGCCATAGCAGTAAAACTCTAATTAGAGACACTTTACCAGCACGTAAAACGCTGCAATATTTGTATTGAAATCCGCTTGAAAAATAGGTTGAGGTTGAGACGATTATCCATTAACATTAAGTTTGAAAAGTTTTAGTGTAACGGGGTAATCCGAAAAGAGACAGTAATACACTCAGTAGGAACAAAGCAATCCCTCTTAATTGTCTATCAGAGATGTTGTTGAGATGCCTCCAGTGGAGCAGGCTTTGGGGGTCGCTGCTATGAGCTGCTGCTGTTTCTTATAAGCCATTGATTGTGAGGTGCTGACATCAAAATTAAATAAATTTCAACCCACATGCAAATTAATGTTCTAGTGAGATCATGTGTTAGTGGGTAGCGAGTGTGAATACAACTGGGCCTCTTGCCTCTCACACAATTATCCAACTCTGGAATTTTGCCCGAATTGTTTGTTTCTTACATTTTTTATTTTTATTATTTTTCTAGAGTTTGACATGTTTTTTTTTGTCGTTGTTGTTATTGCATTTAGCCAGGAGATGTTTACCACAACACCAAAGGTACTCTGTGTTTGAGTTCATGAGAATGCGTCAGCCATCAGTGCAGCCCACATACAGCCCACATAAGCAAATATTAACATCTCTATAGTCCTGTCCCCTAAGTAGAATCTCCTACCCACCGAACCAGGCATTCAGCCACAATGACAGTGTTTGATCATGATACATTGCTGCTTGACTCGAACTCGCAGTAACCCACTCTGAAAGATTTATTCACACAAGTCATGATATCCAGGGAGACTGTTGTAGTTGTGTTATCTTTGTGTACAGTGACATTACTGAGGTGAGTAAACATGTCCAGGCAGCCCAACCCTGTTAGGATGTATCAGTAACAGGTCAGGACCCCTGGACCTCCTGGACCCTGCTGGTTCTACCCTGTTAGGATGTATCAGTAACAGGTCAGGACCCCTGGACCTCCTGGACCCTGCTGGTTCTACCCTGTTAGGATGTATCAGTAACAGGTCAGGACCCCTGGACCTCCTGGACCCTGCTGGTTCTACCCTGTTAGGATGTATCAGTAACAGGTCAGGACCCCTGGACCTCCTGGACCCTGCTGGTTCTACCCTGTTAGGATGTATCAGTAACAGGTCAGGACCCCTGGACCTCCTGGACCCTGCTGGTTCTACCCTGTTAGGATGTATCAGTAACAGGTCAGGACCCCTGGACCTCCTGGACCCTGCTGGTTCTACCCTGTTAGGATGTATCAGTAACAGGTCAGGACCCCTGGACCTCCTGGACCCTGCTGGTTCTACCCTGTTAGGATGTATCAGTAACAGGTCAGGACCCCTGGACCTCCTGGACCCTGCTGGTTCTACCCTGTTAGGATGTATCAGTAACAGGTCAGGACCCCTGGACCTCCTGGACCCTGCTGGTTCTACCCTGTTAGGATGTATCAGTAACAGGTCAGGACCCCTGGACCTCCTGGACCCTGCTGGTTCTACCCTGTTAGGATGTATCAGTAACAGGTCAGGACCCCTGGACCTCCTGGACCCTGCTGGTTCTACCCTGTTAGGATGTATCAGTAACAGGTCAGGACCCCTGGACCTCCTGGACCCTGCTGGTTCTACCCTGTTAGGATGTATCAGTAACAGGTCAGGACCCCTGGACCTCCTGGACCCTGCTGGTTCTACCCTGTTAGGATGTATCAGTAACAGGTCAGGACCCCTGGACCTCCTGGACCCTGCTGGTTCTACCCTGTTAGGATGTATCAGTAACAGGTCAGGACCCCTGGACCTCCTGGACCCTGCTGGTTCTACCCTGTTAGGATGTATCAGTAACAGGTCAGGACCCCTGGACCTCCTGGACCCTGCTGGTTCTACCCTGTTAGGATGTATCAGTAACAGGTCAGGACCCCTGGACCTCCTGGACCCTGCTGGTTCTACCCTGTAAGGATGTATCAGTAACAGGTCAGGACCCCTGGACCTCCTGGACCCTGCTGGTTCTACCCTGTTAGGATGTATCAGTAACAGGTCAGGACCCCTGGACCTCCTGGACCCTGCTGGTTCTACCCTGTTAGGATGTATCAGTAACAGGTCAGGACCCCTGGACCTCCTGGACCCTGCTGGTTCTACCCTGTTAGGATGTATCAGTAACAGGTCAGGACCCCTGGACCTCCTGGACCCTGCTGGTTCTACCCTGTTAGGATGTATCAGTAACAGGTCAGGACCCCTGGACCTCCTGGACCCTGCTGGTTCTACCCTGTTAGGATGTATCAGTAACAGGTCAGGACCCCTGGACCTCCTGGACCCTGCTGGTTCTACCCTGTTAGGATGTATCAGTAACAGGTCAGGACCCCTGGACCTCCTGGACCCTGCTGGTTCTACCCTGTTAGGATGTATCAGTAACAGGTCAGGACCCCTGGACCTCCTGGACCCTGCTGGTTCTACCCTGTTAGGATGTATCAGTAACAGGTCAGGACCCCTGGACCTCCTGGACCCTGCTGGTTCTACCCTGTTAGGATGTATCAGTAACAGGTCAGGACCCCTGGACCTCCTGGACCCTGCTGGTTCTACCCTGTTAGGATGTATCAGTAACAGGTCAGGACCCCTGGACCTCCTGGACCCTGCTGGTTCTACCCTGTTAGGATGTATCAGTAACAGGTCAGGACCCCTGGACCTCCTGGACCCTGCTGGTTCTACCCTGTTAGGATGTATCAGTAACAGGTCAGGACCCCTGGACCTCCTGGACCCTGCTGGTTCTACCCTGTTAGGATGTATCAGTAACAGGTCAGGACCCCTGGACCTCCTGGACCCTGCTGGTTCTACCCTGTTAGGATGTATCAGTAACAGGTCAGGACCCCTGGACCTCCTGGACCCTGCTGGTTCTACCCTGTTAGGATGTATCAGTAACAGGTCAGGACCCCTGGACCTCCTGGACCCTGCTGGTTCTACCCTGTTAGGATGTATCAGTAACAGGTCAGGACCCCTGGACCTCCTGGACCCTGCTGGTTCTACCCTGTTAGGATGTATCAGTAACAGGTCAGGACCCCTGGACCTCCTGGACCCTGCTGGTTCTACCCTGTTAGGATGTATCAGTAACAGGTCAGGACCCCTGGACCTCCTGGACCCTGCTGGTTCTACCCTGTTAGGATGTATCAGTAACAGGTCAGGACCCCTGGACCTCCTGGACCCTGCTGGTTCTACCCTGTTAGCTCCCTCTGTAAATTCAGGGACAGTAGATATCAGAGAACTTTAGCTCACCACCGTTAGTGGCCTCAGTTTCAATGATCAACTAAACAACACATCGCAGTACTTCTGTGTTTAAAAAAAACAAACAGGCTATGGTAACAAGAAATCAAGTATGCTAATTTGACAGTGTTCTTTACATAAATAGAAACACCAAATATACACCAGAAACAGAGTCGGTGCACTTGTCAACAAGTAGCTTCCCTAGGCGTATTCTCCCCTGCACTCTTGGAGAAGCCAACCCAGAGATAGTAGTCAGTGCATGGGTAAATTAGTAAATATGTAATTAGAGCAGACTCGTTAGTGATGACACCCCCGTGGAGGCCGTCTAATTAGCTCAATTAGCACCATGGGCTCAGGCCTCTCCTCCGCAGTGAGGTGCCCACTGTAGGCCTCCGCAGGAAACGCACTCTGCTCCGACCTGTTCCGAGTTCGAGAGCTCATAGTCACATACACAGACACACACATATGCACACACGCACACCCAAGCATGTACACACACGCACCCATGAACAGGCACAAGCACGAAGGAACGCGTACATACACACACACACACTAGCAGTAGCACACATGTACGCATCTACACACACACTGTGGCTCCCTTGAGATCTCACAGAACCCAATCACCAAGGGATCCCCCTGCGGACTTCATGCCTGCCACGCACACAGATGGTACCCACAAAACAAAGAGTTTCTCTCCTTCTTCCTTCCCTTCAACAAAGACATCCTTAGATCAGTTGTAAACGCCTGCAGAGAAAGACGCCTTGTGGCATTGATTGTAGAACTAATTTGTGGTTGTAGTAATGCTTGGAGGGAATTGTCTACATGTCTGCATATGCTTCAGGGGACACTGGTGCAGCATTTTTGAGAGCTTGCACAATAAACACAGTGGCATGTATACTCACACTGATAAACAAGCGTCTGCCCATAAACAACATATGTTGTAAGTGAACCATGAAGGCACAATGCAACATCCTCATGCATAACCCATACTACCCCATACAAATACATTATACAAATAACCCATACAACCCATTACAAATACATTATACAAATAACCCATTCTACCCCATATAAATACATGATACAAATAACCCATTCTACCCAATGTCACGTTCTGACCTTAGTTCTTTTGTTATGTCTTTGTTTTAGTATGGTTGGGTGGGTTGTCTATGTTAGTTTTTCTATGATTTGGTATTTCTGTGTTTGGCCTGGTATGGTTCTCAATCAGAGGCAGCTGTCAATCGTTGTCCCTGATTGAGAACCATACTTAGGTAGGCTGTTTTTCCCCCTTGAGTTGTGGGTGATTGTTTCCTGTGTCTGTGTGTTCCACACGGAACTGTTTCGGTTTGTTATTTTTGTATTTTGTCGTGTTCAGTTTGTTCTATTAAATATGGACACTTACCACACTGCACGTTGGTCCTCCTCTTCTCCTTCATACGACGACCGTTACACCCCATATAAATACATTATACAAATAACCCATACTACCCCATACAAATAACCCATACTACCCTATACAAATACATTATACAAATAACCCAAATCCCTCAAACATATTCTAATTCAGTAGTGTAAAATTGGCCCAGAGAATCTTGTGTTTCTCGTTGAGAACAACATGGTGGAATCTGAGGCAGCGGTGTGGAGGCAGCAGAGATGCACTATTGAACCTAGTCTTTTGTCAGTGAAATGAAATACGGTCTCAGTTGTTCTACAAAGCATGCAACAGATTTTCAAAGAAATTAGACAGGCAATGTTTTGCACATGGTGCTAAGGGGAAGCTAGGGGGGAAGGACAGGTTCCACAACTGCAGGAGGAGAAAAATCAGACGACTGACTGACTTTGAGCCAACACTGTTATCAGATTACCCTTAATTGGAAGTTTAATTAAAAGTTCTTTTGAATGTGTTTTACCACGGACTGGCAGAATTACATTAAGTCCTTACAATAGGCACACAACCTGCTTGCAGTACGACGTCAGCACTTCTCTTTATGGGCCGTGCATACAGCAGCCTTCTTACTGCTACAGTGCTACAGTTGTTTCATTAAAGGCAACATATCCAATTACAGGAGTACGGCAGGAGCCATTTTGTTACAAGATGCTCAGATCCCATCTTGATCGGAGGAGCAGATTGGACAGCCTCTCTGGGGTGGTTTCATTAGAGGTCTCTGAGTCTTCCAGTAGGTGGAAACCTGCCTCAAACCAAGAGTCTAAACATTTCTATTCATCCCATTAATCACTGGAATGAGAACAAGGGAAAGGAAAATCCACTCCTAAACATGTATCCTTATCTACTCAGGATATTTCTTCATCAAACCACACGGTGTTGAACTAAAATGTTGAATTGTAATGAATAGAATATTTATTTTAGAACCATTCACATGTGAGGCAGACAAGTGGCTCCCCTTAGCTTATCAGAATAAAATAGAACTACTGTCTGCAGTATGTGGCAGGTGGATAGCTGAAAGTGATGAGCAGGTGAGAAAATTGACGCTGGAATGTAAACATTTATAGTCTTGGTGTCTTTAATGTAATTGGACCCCTAGGTCTGTTACACATGTTTCTTGAAATTAATTTGATACAGTAGCAGAGTGATGAAAGTTGCACAACCCTATATCTGGTCTGTAATAGTATGTAGCACTTAGCAGGACTCCCAGGGCCACTTAGCACTATGACAAACTGGTGTTGAGGTATTTATTGCCACCTCACTGAGATCAGGGGCGCAACACGTTGTGTGCCACACACAGCTGTGTGTCTGCCTGATGATATGATGACTATAACTGGATGCCAGCACATTTCCAGGGCTGTGGGTTGAGTGGCTTGGGCTTGGCACACGGTCTTATTCCTAGATGACAAAGGACAACATTCCCACAAAGACCTCTCTCTCTCTATTCTCTCCCAGAGAGCACTGGCCAGCTCCCTGTCATATGAGACACATTTGATACAGAGAATCATACTTTTGTCTCTCTTCGATAGCATGGCACATTATAAGTGAAGAGGTTACTTTCTACAGTCTGGTAGCCTGAATGTTGATGGTAGCTGATGAATGCAACGACTTTTGTTACATGATCTTCATCCAACATGGTTCAAGTTATTTTGTGCTTCGAATCAACAGTCTGTTTATCTCCCATGAACTAAATGAAACAGGACAAGGACTGTAATCCTGACAAGATCTCAGCGTCATGACCTTCAGTAGCTCCTAGAAGAAGCAACATATGAGGGTGATAAAACCCAATGACAAGAGCAATAAAGAGCTTGGCCCGGGGCAGCCCATCATATCCACTCTCTCTGTCTGTTATCTAGAGGCCTGAAGTTTATCAGACACCACGACTTAATCATCTTTATCACAGGACAGGAGAGGAAACCAGACACACTTTCCTTTCATTAGAGACAGGAAATTTGATCAATCTGATTAGCTTTCTTCATTATCTCTTTTATATACCTCTCCCTTCCTCTCTCTCGCTGTCTTCGAGCCCAAGTTGTGGCCCGAGGGAAGGCTTGATAGCGTGAAGCCAGACAGACAGGGTCTAGGGGATGTGTGCTCCCCATCTCCCAATGCACAGGGAGATAGAGGTAGGCTGTGTATGGATATGATGGGAGATAAAAGTGGGCTGATGATGATAATGTGATTGGGATTGTGGGGGTTTGAATTCTGACATTCAGATATGGTGGTGTTTGAACTTCAGTGGCCTAGAAAAGAGAAAGGTTGAGAAAAATATACAGTACTCATGCATTCTGTCAGTGTCTTGTGTATCATTAAATTTGAAGACTTATTTATATCAAATCAGTTCTCTAGGTTTAATTATTGCGTGATTAAACTAATCATGTGACATTAATTAACTAGGAAGTCGGGGCACCACGGGAAAATGTTTAGAGTTACAGAGTTATAATTTTCCGAATATAACTCTTGAGATATTTTAATATCTTATCAAATCAATTCCATTAATTATTAATAATATTATCTTTGTTAGTCTCATTCCAAACTTCATAAAGCCAATTTGGTTATCTGCACAAACATAATCAGCCATATACAAATTGGCTTAATTATTTATTTAGTAACTAACTAAACAATCACAGAAATACATAACAAACTAACAGTAGATATTGGTTACTAACAATGATAGAAAAGTAACTAGTGGGTTAAGCTGATATGACGGCTTGGTAGACAAAGGAAAGGGGTGGGGACTGAGAAAGAGCGGGAAAGACAAACTGCATGCACTACACACAGTGGATAATTGTACTCATGGACATTCTAATACTTTGCACCTGAACGGCCGCTCATTCTGAAAGAAATTGCAATGTACATATTTATGCCTGTATGTTGTTGAGGTCTCTCCATTGAAACACTCGATCATCCTGTAGGGTTCATTAGAGTCTCTGGTTAACTTTCCCAGAAGTCACAATGGCTTTCATGGTTGTAGGTAGTTAGAATGGATACTTCAGAGTACCATTCAGAAATGTTGTCATAGAATAGGTGCTTCGGTGGTGGTTGATATTCTCGTTCTAGACTTATGTAATTTCTAGCTGCAGACTAGTAATTATATGTCTAAGGTTTTATCTTATTCTGTAGTGATTGATAGTCTCAGAGTTGAACAATTTCTAGTCGTGTAGCCAAAACTACAGCTGTATGGTCTAATGGTCTATAGAATTGTAGCCATTCCAGCGTGGGGACTCTGTTCCAGCGTTCTCTGACTTAATGTATATTTTGTAGGAAGTGGGTTTTATATGTGTAAAAAGGGACTCACGGGTGTGTGGCCACTGACTATTTAAAACTTCATAACTAAACAAGTATCTTGTTTAGAAGGTTAACATCACATTACATATTTTCACAATATTTAGATGTAAACCTGACAGCTGGGAAATGTTCACCTTAAGAGATAGTTAGTTTCCTGTCCTTCATGGGATCACCAAATTAAACACACTTGTCATGACTGTCCCTAAAGTGTCCACTGACCACTCCCACATTCTCAAAAGTATGAATAGTGTTTAGTTCTTCCATTTTGGGGATTGAGAGTTTTGCCAAGTCTCTCTCCGTGTCCCACAGTCACACATTCCAATCTCAATTCTACAGACCCAGAAGTATTTACGACTGTCATAAACTGTGTAGAAAGAGAATGAGGGGGGGACGTCATGACAATTCATACTCCCAGATTGTAAGTGAATGCCTTTATGCCTACAATATTTTCATTTTTGAATCTTCATGACTGACTAAATAAAGAAAATAAGTGGCATATAACCACATCTCCGTCTCTTTCGATCTCTCTTTTCCTTTTAGTCTATCCTCAACAAGAAATCTGTCTCGTTAGTTATTTGAGACATTGAAAATACAAACTTGATTGTCAGTCTGTCTCACTTCAATTCCCTCTCGCACTCTCTCTCTCTTCCTCTCTCCCACTCTCTCTCTCCTCTTCTCTCTTTATCCCTCTCTCACCCACTCTCTCTTCTTCTCTTTTTATCTCTCTCTCCCATTCTCTCTCTTTCTCCCACTCGCTCTTCTTCTCTCTTTATCTCTCTCAACCACTCTCTCTTCTTCTCTTTTTATCTCACTAACTTCTCTCTTTATCTCTCTCTCTCCCACTCTCTCTCTTCTTCTCTCAATATCTCACTCCCACTCACTCTTCTTCTCTCTTTATCACTCTCTCCCCTCTCTTTTTCTTTTTCTCTCACCATCTCTCTCCTCTCTCCTTTGGCAGACTGTTGAATAATGGAGCATTATCTGCCTGGTGGATGTCAGTTACACTGTCCAGTCAGTGTGTGCGTGTGTGTTTGTGTGTGTGTGTTGGGCAGTGGTGGCTCCTCAGAGGAGGGAGGGGAGGACCATCCTCCTCAGTGACTTTCATAAAAATGTGTGTGTGTGTTTGTCTGTCTGCATGTGTGCGTGCATGCATACAGTATGTGTATCTGCAGCACTCCTGTGTAGCTGTGTGTTTTTCTGGCCTGGGGACTACCCTTAGGCTAATAGCTGCCAAGCAGCTCACAAGTACATGTAATTACCTCACAAAACACATACCCCACAGCCTTTGGTCTCCCTCCTCCATCCCCATTCCCATGCTTTTCCATCTCCCTTGGTTGAGGTGAAATGAGAGAACATACTGGTGACAGTCAGTCTATAACTGCAGTCAGTATACTGAGAGCTTGTTACTCATGGCAGGTCATTTCAGCCTTGTTATTTCTGACGGTGTGAAGTTCACCTGCAGAGACAGAGTAACATGAAATATGATATGGTACACGGCTGTTGAGGCGTATTGAAAGACAACATAAGAACTGTGTATAGTCAGGGATGGTAAAACTAGCCAAGTTGTCTGTCTGTCTGTGCCCAGCCTGCATGCTCTATATAGAAGCTCTGGTGTGTTCTGTAAATGAGAGGCCAGTTGGAGCTGAGGAGCGTAAACATGGTGTGCTGGGAATCATCTCCATGGCTCCTGTCCTCGGCTTCCCAGCTGTGAAAAGAGCTGGCCAGAACATGGTCATCAGCAGCATGGCTCACAGAAAGCAATTTTAGAACAATTGCTGTCACAAGAATCGGTGTGATCCGAGTAAAATGCTCCCCGTAGAACATTCCCAGAACAGCAAGCAGTCAGAAAGCCATTTGGTATGTGTGGGTTTTTTATATCTACATTCTGAGAACTGGATTTCAGAGAGCGGAAGCTTCTGCCTCTTGTGCTTATTATTAACCCGAGCTGGCAAATGTGTGTGGCACATATATATTTAAAAGAATGCAGAAGGCCTACATGTTTTTTTTAAGGAATACAAATTTCGACAAAAGATTGTCACCATGTGGAAGTGACATTAGTCATGTCTTGTCATGTTCAGATATCTCTCTTTGTTCTGTTTCCAGTACTATCCACCCACACAATATCCTTGAGCATTGTTCAGACACATCAAATGAACCCTCTCTACCTATACACAGAAACAGAAATACACTTGGTCCAAAACAGCAACATATAACACATTTATCATATATTAAAGAACATCACTCATTACAATGCCAATTTGGTATTTTATTGTGTGGGCTGAAAAAGCTTCAAGGAGGGCTCAGTTCAGGGTAGGATGGCTTCCTTTTAGGCAATTAGTTACAGCTTAAACAAAAGTGAAGTTGGCATTCATTGGTTCCCCAGTAGCACGCATGGATCCCACCCTGTGGTTGTGTGTGTTTGTATTTGTTGAGACCCCTTTCCAGCCACTGCATTGGCCAATGGGCTTGGCTGAGTCCCTAGAGGACCAGAGCAACAATGTCTCATCCCTCTCCTCCAACAACCACCGCCCCGACTCCATTCTACAATAACCCCCGCCCGACTCCATTCTACAATATCCACCGCCCGACTCCATTTTACAATAACCCCCGCCCCGACTCCATTCTACAATATCCACCGCCCCAACTCCATTCAACGATAACCACCGCCCCGACTCCATTCTACAATAACCCCGCCCGACTCCATTCTACAATATCCACCGCCCGACTCCATTCTACAATAACCCCCGCCCCGACTCCATTCTACAATAACCCCTGCCCGACTCCATTCTAAATCAAATGAAATCAAATCAATTGTATTTATATAGCCCTTCGTACATCAGCTGATATCTCAAAGTGCTGTACAGAAACCCAGCCTAAAACCCCAAACAGCAAGCAATGCAGGTGTAGAAGCACGGTGGCTAGGAAAAACTCCCTAGAAAGGCCAAAACATAGGAAGAAACCTAGAGAGGAACCAGGCTATGTGGGGTGGCCAGTCCTCTTCTGGCTGTGCTGGGTGGAGATTATAACAGAACATGGCCAAGATGTTCAAATGTTCATAAATGACCAGCATGGTCGAATAATAATAAGGCAGAACAGTTGAAACTGGAGCAGCAGCACGGCCAGGTGGACTGGGGACAGCAAGGTGTCATCATGTCAGGTAGTCCTGAGGCATGGTCCTAGGGCTCAGGTCCTCCGAGAGAGAGAAAGAGAGAAAGAGAGAATTAGAGAGAGCACGCTTAAATTCACACAGGACACCGAATAGGACAGGAGAAGTACTCCAGATATAACAAACTGACCCTAGCCCCCCGACACATAAACTACTGCAGCATAAATACTGGAGGCTGAGACAGGAGGGGTCAGGAGACACTGTAGCCCCATCCGAGGACACCCCCGGACAGGGCCAAACAGGAAGGATATAACCCCACCCACTTTGCCAAAGCACAGCCCCCACACCACTAGAGGGATATTTTCAACCACCAACTTACCATCCTGAGACAAGGCTGAGTATAGCCCATTCTACAATAACAACCGCCCGACTCCATTCTACAAAACCCCCGCCCCGACTCCGTTCTACAATAACCCCCGCCCGACTCCATTCTACAAAACCCCCGCCCCGACTCCGTTCTATAATAACCCCCGCCCGACTCCATTCTACAATAAAACCCACACAGACTCCATTCTACAATAACCCCCGCCCCGACTCCATTCTACAATAACAACCGCCCCGACTCCATTCAAAAATATCCACCGCCACCACTCCATTCTACAATAACAACCACCCCAACTACATTCTACAATAACAACCGCCCCGACTCCATTCAAAAATATCCACCGCCACCACTCCATTCTACAATAACAACCACCCCAACTACATTCTACAATAACAACCACCCCAACTACATTCTACAATAACCCCCGCCCGACTCCATTCTACAACAACCCCCGCCCGACTCCATTCTACAATAAACTCCGCACGACTCCATTCTACAATAACAACCGCCCGACTCCATTCAACAACAACCACCGCCCCGAGTCCATTCAACAATAATCAACGCCATTCTACAATAACGACCGCCACGACTCCATTCAACAATAGCCACCGCCCCCAATCGATTCTCCATTAACCACTGTCCCGACTCCATTCTACAATAACCACCGGCCAGACTCCATTCAGCAATAAACACCACCCAAATCCATCCAGCAATAACCAATGCCCCCACTCCATTTTACATTAACCAACACCCAACACCATTCTACAATAACCACCACCCCGACTCCATTCAACAATAACCTCCACCCAACTCCATTCTACAATAACCACCGTACGACTCCATTCTACAATAACCACCGCCCGACTCCATTCAACAATAACCTCCACCCAACTCCATTCTACAATAACCACCGTACGACTCCATTCTACAATAACCACCGCCCCGACTCCATTCTACAATAACCACCGTACGACTCCATTCTACAATAACAACTGCCCAGAATCCATTCTACAATAACCACCGCCCGACTCCATTCTACAATAACAACCGCCCGACTCCATTCTACAATAACCCCCGCCCGACTCCATTCTACAATAACAAGCGCCCGACTCCATTCTACAATAACCCCTGCCCGACTCCATTCTACAATAACAAGCGCCCGACTCCATTCTACAATAACCCCCGCCCGACTCCATTCTACAATAACAAGCGCCCGACTCCATTCTACAATAACAAGCGCCCCAACTCCATTCATCAATAACAACCCCCCGACTCCAGTCTACAATAACAACCGCCCCGACTCCATTCTACAATAACAACCCCCCGACTCCATTCTACAATATCAACCCCCCGACTCCATTCTACAATAGCAACCCCCCGACTCCATTCATCAATAACAACCCCCCAGCTCCATTCTACAATATCAACCCCCCGACTCCAGTCTACAATAACAACCCCCCGACTCCATTCTACAATAACAACCCCCCAGCTCCATTCTACAATATCAACCCCCCGACTCCATTCTACAATAACCCCCGCCCGACTTCATTCTACAATAACCCCCGCCATGTCTCCATTCAACAATAACCCCCGCCCGACTCCATTCTACAATAACCACCGCCCTGACTCCATTCTACAATAACCCCCGCCCGACTTCATTCTACAATAACCCCCGCCCGACTCCATTCTACAATAACAATTCCCGACTCCATTCTACAATAACACCCGCCACGTCTCCATTCAACAATAACAACCGCCCGACTCCATTCAAAAAATCCACCGCCACCATTCCATTCTATAATAAAGACCGCCCTGGCTCCACCACTTCCCATCCCAAATGTACACCATCAAATAACACCCAGAAGGATAGACTAAGATCAGTAGCAGTATATAACCATGACCTAGAGAAAAGAGGCAGTAGTCTGTGGTCCAGCATCAGAGGGAAGCATAAGAGTCAGTGGTCAGACAGACAGGACCTTCCAGTGGATACCTGACTGACCTGTCAGCCCTGTGCCACCTATCCCCAGGCCATCTGCTCCACTACTTCAAGGGCTCTGCATTCATTAGCATGCCATTACACTTCACTGTATACACAGGGGAGGCCAGGGAGAGAGGGAGGAGAGGAGCGGGGGAGGAGTAAATGTAGCTAGTAAAGGCAAGGGCTTATTCCCCCTTCTCCGCTTCCCCGTCGATGTGTATTGTTGTGCATATGGGACTTGTTTGGCCATAATTACACTTGTGCATTGAGGTTTACACTTGAATGGTTGAGGTAGTGTCATGTAAAAATAAGGGGAAATGTTCTCACCTCAATAATAACTATCCAATTGGATAAGCAAACGTGACACATCTGGCTGTGGAGGCACAATAGTGTAGCCGGTGGAGAGTTATTTTCCGTCCTCCTCTGGCTACATTGACTTCAAAACAAAACCTAGGAGGCTCGTGCTCCTCATCCCCTTCCATAGACCCACATGGTAATTGTGACAACATCCGGAGGACGTCCTCCTTCCAATTAAAGCTTTTGCAGAATGAACTAACATGTTGTCCATCTAATTAAAGGATCAGATAATATACCTAGTACTACACATGAGGGATTTAGAAGCTTGGTAAATTGATGACATTGTTGGATAAATTCAGATTGAGATAGTGATAGTGATATTTTAGTATTTTTGCTATATTATTCAAGTCAAATTAGTTTCTTCAAACTACAGGAGACAGAGATAGTTAATATATTGTTTTCTTGGTTTAGAACTTTAGTTCCGTGTCGAGTGGGTGCAATCTATTTCAATTTTCCTCGCTAACTTCTGCACCAAAGTGCTGTTTTATCCACCTGAATGGCTAACGCTAGCAATAATGAAGTGGATTTTTTTGTTGAAGAACCCCTTTCATTGCTCACAATCAGACTCAAGTTTTTGAGAAAAATCTGCATTGATCATGTAATGGACAAAGGTCTGCTTATTCAAACTGCGCAACCCAACAAGAAGGTAGGAAGAAACGATGTTCTCACGCAGCTTATCGACAGTACTGCATTTTGGACATGTACTGTGAGAGTTAGTTTAGGAGGCAACATGAGAGGGAAAGTTCTGCTAACGAGGGCAACTACAAGGAGCTTGTAGAGGCAACTGCATTTTACGATGCTTCACTTGCCAAGCATATGGACGTTTCTAATGTCTTCTCTGGGATGTTGAAATCAATTCAGAATGATTTGATATATTCCATCACATCCTCCATTAAAAGTGAGATTAAAAGAGAGGTAGACGTAGCACATTTTGTCCAATGGCAAATGGATGAAACCACAGACATCACTTTCTCTTGCAGTTGTCAGCTATCATCAGGTATGTGGATGATAAGGGCTTTATTCAGGAACGTTATTTAGGATACTTTGATGTGTCAAGTGGGCGAGTTGCAAAGTCTGTATTTGACTTTGTGAATTCTGAGATGTCTGAGTCTAACTTCATGGAGAAACCTGTTTCCCAAACCTATGTTGGTGCTGCTGTAATGGAATGGATCTGCTATTTGAACTGAAGCCATGTCTCATGTGCCCTATCATCCACTAGCCATTGAATGTTTCCTCTCCAGGCACTGTGAGTAGCCATGTCTCATGTGCCCTATCATCCACTAGCCATTGAATGTTTCCTCTCCAGGCACTGTGAGTAGCCATGTCTCATGTGCCCTATCATCCACTAGCCATTGAATGTTTCCTCTCCGAGCACTCTGAGAAGCCATGTCTCATGTGCCCTATCATCCACTAGCCATTGAATGTTTCCTCTCCAGGCACTGTGAGTAGCCATGTCTCATGTGCCCTATCATCCACTAGCCATTGAATGTTTCCTCTCCGAGCACTGTGAGTAGCCATGTCTCCTCTCCGAGCACTGTGAGTAGCCATGTCTCATGTGCCCTATCATCCACTAGCCATTGAATGTTTCCTCTCCAGGCACTGTGAGTAGCCATGTCTCATGTGCCCTATCATCCACTAGCCATTGAATGTTTCCTCTCCAGGCACTGTGAGTAGCCATGTCTCATGTGCCCTATCATCCACTAGCCATTGAATGTTTCCTCTCCGAGCACTCTGAGAAGCCATGTCTCATGTGCCCTATCATCCACTAGCCATTGAATGTTTCCTCTCCAGGCACTGTGAGTAGCCATGTCTCATGTGCCCTATCATCCACTAGCCATTGAATGTTTCCTCTCCGAGCACTGTGAGTAGCCATGTCTCCTCTCCGAGCACTGTGAGTAGCCATGTCTCATGTGCCCTATCATCCACTAGCCATTGAATGTTTCCTCTCCAGGCACTGTGAGTAGCCATGTCTCATGTGCCCTATCATCCACTAGCCATTGAATGTTTCCTCTCCAGGCACTGTGAGTAGCCATGTCTCATGTGCCCTATCATCCACTAGCCATTGAATGTTTCCTCTCCAGGCACTGTGAGTAGCCATGTCTCATGTGCCCTATCATCCACTAGCCATTGAATGTTTCCTCTCCAGGCACTGTGAGTAGCCATGTCTCATGTGCCCTATCATCCACTAGCCATTGAATGTTTCCTCTCCGAGCACTCTGAGAAGCCATGTCTCATGTGCCCTATCATCCACTAGCCATTGAATGTTTCCTCTCCAGGCACTGTGAGTAGCCATGTCTCATGTGCCCTATCATCCACTAGCCATTGAATGTTTCCTCTCCAGGCACTGTGAGTAGCCATGTCTATTTTCTCTCATTACTGTCTGTAGAGGCAATCACATACACAAACACAATCACATTATTACACGTGATTTTAATCCTTGCTTGGACTAATTCATTCTTAGCTCTTTTGTCTAACTGTGTGATGATTGTTTTGTCTTCCCAGTAAAATCGTGTCCTGTCCTCAGTGGAAGAGTTGAGCTCTTCTCAAACACCATCCATCCACGATGAGCCTGTCCTGCATTGAAGCCTCTGAACATCTCAACCCCTGTCCTGCACTGAAGTCAAGCTTCTGCACACCTCATGCACACCTCATGACTCATGACTCATACCCATCATTCATTCACTGGTGTGATTACCGTATACCGTGGGTCTCCCTTCCTCCTCAAATGGTCAAGTCACCAGCCTCCGCTGGTGTGTATAGAGAGGAGGTGTCCATCTATTTTTGTCATAAATGAAACTTTAACCCCTTTTTCGTGGTATCCAATCGGTAGTTACAGTCTTGTCTCATCGCTGAAACTCCCATATGGACTTGGGAGAGGCAACCCAACCAACCCACACTGCTTCTTGACACAATGCCCACTTAACCC
Source organism: Oncorhynchus kisutch (assembly GCF_002021735.2). NCBI lineage: Eukaryota > Metazoa > Chordata > Actinopteri > Salmoniformes > Salmonidae > Oncorhynchus > Oncorhynchus kisutch. The sequence goes on along the minus strand of NC_034197.2, from coordinate 19,271,119 downwards.
GGAAGCCAGTCGCACCAATGTGTCAGAGGAAACACCGTATACCTGGCCACTGTGTCAGCATGCACTGTGCCCGGCCCGCCACAGGAGTCGCTAGTGCGAGATGGGACAAGGAGATCCCTGCCGGCCAAACCCTCCCCTAAATCTAACGACGCTGGGACAATTGTGTGCCGCCCCATGATTCTCCCGGTCTTGGCCAGCTGCGACAGAGCCTGGACTCGAACCCAGAATCTCTACTGGCACAGCTAACACTAGGATGCAGTGCCTTAGACCACTGCACCACTTGGGAGGCTGCATTTTAATCTTTGAAGAAGACACACATGGAAAAACATTGGCCAAAATAACAGCTCTGAGAGAAACAGGAAGGGATGGTGTCCTCTGCTCACCATGTCGAGTGTTCCTTGCTCAATAGCACATCAACAGATTTTTCACCTAGTTGGTTTGGGAAGTCAAACCAGCAACCTTTCAGTTACTGGCCCAACGCTCTTAACCACTAGGCTTTCTGCCGCCCTCTCCTCATCATGTAGGGTGTCCTCTCCTCATCATGTAGGGTGTCCTCTCCTCACCATGTAGGGTCCCCTCTCCTCAACATGTAGGGTGTCCTCTCCTCATCATGTAGGGTGTCCTCTCCTCACCATGGAGGGTGCCCTCTCCTCATCATGTAGGGTGCCCTCTCCTCATCATGGAGGGTGCCCTCTCCTCATCATGTAGGGTGTCCTCTCCTCATCATGTAGGGTGCCCTCTCCTCACAGTGGAGGGTGTCCTCTCCGCATCATGTAGGGTGCCCTCTCCTCACAGTGGAGGGTGTCCTCTCCTCATCATGTAGGGTGCCCTCTCCACATCATGTAGGGTGCCCTCTCCTCACAGTGGAGGGTGTCCTCTCCTCATCATGTAGGGTGCCCTCTCCACATCATGTAGGGTGCCCTCTCCTCACAGTGGAGGGTGTCCTCTCCTCATCATGTAGGGTGCCCTCTCCTCACAGTGGAGGGTGTCCTCTCCTCATCATGTAGGGTGCCCTCTCCTCATCATGTAGGGTGCCCTCTCCTCATCATGTAGGGTTCCCTCTCCTCATCATGGAGGGTGCCCTCTCCTCATCATGTAGGGTGCCCTCTCCTCATCATGTAGGGTGCCCTCTCCTCATCATGTAGGGTGCCCTCTCCTCATCATGTAGGGTGCCCTCTCCTCACCATGTAGGGTGCCCTCTCCTCATCATGTAGGGTGTCCTCTCCTCATCATGGAGGGTGCCCTCTCCTCATCATGTAGGGTGCCCTCTCCTCATCATGGAGGGTGTCCTCTCCTCATCATGTAGGGTGTCCTCTCCTCATCATGTAGGGTGTCCTCTCCTCATCATGTAGGGTGCCCTCTCCTCACAGTGGAGGGTGTCCTATCCGCATCATGTAGGGTTCCCTCTCCTCACAGTGGAGGGTGTCCTCTCCTCATCATGTAGGGTACCCTCTCCTCACAGTGGAGGGTGTCCTCTCCTCATCATGTAGGGTGCCCTCTCCTCACAGTGGAGGGTGTCCTCTCCTCATCATGTAGGGTGCCCTCTCCTCATCATGGAGGGTGCCCTCTCCTCATCATGGAGGGTGCCCTCTCCTCATCATGTAGGGTGCCCTCTCCTCATCATGGAGGGTGCCCTCTCCTCATCATGTAGGGTGCCCTCTCCTCATCATGTAGGGTGCCTTCTCCTCATCATGTAGGGTGTCCTCTCCTCATCATGGAGGGTGCCCTCTCCTCATCATGTAGGGTGCCCTCTCCTCAGCATGTAGGGTGCCCTCTCCTCATCATGTAGGGTGTCCTCTCCTCATCATGTAGGGTGCCCTCTCCTCATCATGTAGGGTGCCCTCTCCTCATCATGTAGGGTGCCCTCTCCTCACCATGTAGGGTGTCCTCTCTTTACCATGGAGGGTGTCCTCTCTTTACCATGGAGGGTGCCCTCTCCTCATCATGTAGGGTGCCCTCTCCTCATCATGTAGGGTGCCCTCTCCTCACCATGTAGGGTGTCCTCTCTTTACCATGGAGGGTGTCCTGTCTTTACCATGTAGGATGTCCTCTCTTTACCATGGAGGATGCCCTCTCCTCATCATGTAGGGTGCCCTCTCCTCATCATGTAGGGTGCCCTCTCCTCATCCTGTAGGGTGCCCTCTCCTCATCATGTAGGGTGCCCTCTCCTCACCATGTAGGGTGTCCTCTCTTTACCATGGAGGGTGTCCTCTCTTTACCATGGAGGGTGTCCTCTCTTTACCATGGAGGGTGTCCTCTCTTTACCATGGAGGGTGTCCTCTCTTTACCATGGAGGGTCCAAAAGGAACCCCACATGCAGAGAAGAAAGAGTAGACAGGAGTCTCACATTGTAACTATAACAAGAGAAAATCACAGCCACGTCCCTGAGCCGAACCATCTTCGATCTAACAGCAGGAAGTCAAAGGCAAACCGTTTTGCCTTCCACTGGAACACTTAAACTCTCCAGACCCACCAGCCACCACTACACAAAGAGACAAAGAAGGAGAAATACATTGTTAGGTGTTGTCCATGTACAAGCAAGTTTTGTTCCTTTAAAGGGAAACCCCCACAAATGGGAATAAAAATACAATATTTTGCATTGAATTGTATTGTTATATATTGCTACATAGCACAGCAACCCACCTACAATCATTATGCAGGGTAGAAGTACCGTATGTCATGTCACTGAAAGTTGTGGCTATACCGACCAAAGAATTAGGAATGAGAATATTAGACATGAACCTTCTAATGAGGGTAGGAAGATAAGTCATATTGGTCAGGGAGTTGGCCAACTATGGTTTGCAAGTGCTGTGAGAAGATATTGTGTAAAAGTATCAATGTAAAGTATTTATCTGCGCTGCATGTTTGTTAGCTTGCTAGCCAGCCAGTTTTAGAGGAATGAATTCATACATTTTTCTAATTGCCAACATTCCATCCACACAATGCAGTCAATCCACAGCCAAACACTGGCTCAAATCAGTTGATGATAGGGCTTAAACAAGTTGGAAATCCAACAGGTACTGATATTTTATCATATAATAGCACTCACAGCTTTCCAAGGAAACAATATCAGACATGTACGTATGGTCTTTTTACATATATTTTAGAGGCTACTTATACAGACAATTGGTATAAAACCTGTATAAACTGTATTTATAATTATATGACAATATTTTAGGTTGACTATAATTCCATTATACAATGTCTAATACATCACGTCTTACTTTTATTTCCCTGCATAAGTAAAAGCAGGAAATGAATCCCCTACTGTATGCCTCTACTGCCATTCATTCCAATTAGACTGGCTGCCATTTTCTCCCCACTATGGAACTTTGAGGGTTAATTTAATAGGATCTCTATGACACTGACTCTCTGCTGGGTTTACAGTAGCATTGCTCTGAACATACAGTGAATGTACATTTTAATAGAGATATGGTTAAGGAGGCCCAGTAAATTGTGACCTTGGGACTATGAGATTCTATCGGCGCAAAGCATAGTTCTGAGATATTGAGCATCAACGTTTTCACATCCCAGATCTCAGAACTGTTTTGTAGTCAATTCTTCTTTCATAACCCGTTAAGGTCCTTCACCTAAAGTGCAGAGTATCAAAATCCTGAGACATTGGTAAATCCGTTTATTAGGGGGATGCAATTGCAGATAGAACCTTCTATCTGACATTTCTCAATTGGAAATGTTCAGTTTCTAAGATAACTGTAGCTATTTGACTAGATAAATGATAGAATAACACTATTTTACCAAGATAAAGTCAGAGCACATCATCAAATACATTAAGACATGTATTATGATCATCAGATAAATTACTGTCAACACTGAACATCATTTAGGATTTCTGACAGTGTTGTTTTTTTGTTCGTGTTTATGTGTCATTATTGCTGGCTAGACTAGCTTAGAGGGAGATGGCAGAGAAGTGTTCTGATTGGTCCATGTTCAAATGTGTTTATGCAGATGTACTTTAAAAACAATGAAACTTCATAGATATATGAAGAACCATGTCAAGATAAATTATTTGTGACCGATTCATTTTTTACAAGAATGCCAGCTAGAACCTTATAGTCCCAAGGTCTCAAAGTGTCACTTTTCATAAATCTCTGTAAACCAGATCATATGTGAACATACAGTATAGCTTTCAAAAAGAGACTGGCTGTTTTGTTGTAGGGTGGCGTACAAGGAGATGAGATATGGGCCAGGTGTTGGTGGCGTCTGGTCTATGTGGCACACATTCCTCCAGACCCTCTGACGCTTGTCGTCATTGTTCGCTCTGAGCGGGTGTGAAGAATAATTAACAGTTAACAGAGATGCAGCGCTGGTGGCTAACAGAGGAATATGTGGTTCTCTTCTGTTCCCCAGCCAGAGAAGACGGATCTGGTCTGGTCCTCATCAAACAGATTCTCTTCCACCTCCATCTGACAGCTTCTGTAGGAAATCTACATTGTAACATATAACACATATGTAAAACACTACGTAAAAGTACAATTCAATAGAAACTCTTGTAGAGACATATTGTTCATATCAGATGAACAGTAAAATAATAGAGATTTGAACTAGAATTCTAATCTGAACAGTATAATTAAATCAGAGCTTCAGGAGAAGGGTCGCCCTGCCCGCAATTCTACACATTATGCCATGGAGTGTATCCCGGAAATCCTAGACCCACTCCAATTTGCTTACCGCACCAACAGATCCACAGATGATGCAATCTCTATTGCACTAAACACTACCCTTTCCCACCTGGACAAAAGGAACACCTATGTGAGAATGCTATTCATTAACTACAGCTCAGCGTTCAACACCATAGTTCCCTCAAAGCTCATCACTAAGCTAAGGACCTGGGATTGAACACCTCCCTATGCAACTGGATCCTGAACATCCTGACGGGCCGCCCCCAGGTGGTTAAGGTAGGGAACAACACATCTGCAATGCTGATCCTCAACACTGGGACCCTCAGGGGTGCCCTCCTGTACTCCCTGTTCACTCATGACTGCATGGCCAGGCACGACTCCAACACCATCATCAAGTTTGCCGATGACACAACAGTGGTAGGCCTGATCACCAACAACGATGAGACAGCCTAGAGAAGAGGTCAGAGACCTGGCCGTTTGGTGCCAGGAGAACAACCTCTCCCTCAACGTGATCAATACAAAGGAGATGATTGTGGTCCACAGGAAAAGGTGGACCGAGCACGCCCCCATTCTCATCGACGGGGCTGTAGTGGAACAGGTTGAGAGCTTCAAGTTCCTTGGTGTCCACATCACCAACAAACTATCATGGTCCAAACACACCAAGACAGTCGTGAAGAGGGCACGACAAATCAAATCAAATCAAATGTATTTATATAGCCCTTCGTACATCAGCTGATATCTCAAAGTGCTGTACAGAAACCCAGTCTAAAACCCCAAACAGCAAGCAATGCAGGTGTAGAAGCACGGTGGCTAGGAAAAACTCCCTAGAAAGGCCAAAACCTAGGAAGAAACCTAGAGAGGAACCAGGCTATGTGGGGTGGCCAGTCCTCTTCTGGCTGTGCTGGGTGGAGATTATAACAGAACATGGCCAAGATGTTCAAATGTTCATAAATGACCAGCATGGTCAAATAATAATAAGGCAGAACAGTTGAAACTGGAGCAGCAGCACGGCCAGGTGGACTGGGGACAGCAAGGAGTCATCATGTCAGGTAGTCCTGAGGCATGGTCCTAGGGCTCAGGTCCTCTGAGAGAGAGAATGAAAGAGAGAAAGAGAGAATTAGAGAGAGCACACTTAAATTCACACAGGACACCGAATAGGACAGGAGAAGTACTCCAGATATAACAAACTGACCCCAGCCCCCCGACACAAACTACTGCAGCATAAATACTGGAGGCTGAGACAAAGCCTATTCACCCTCAGGAGACGGAAAAGATTTAGCATTGTTCCTCAGATCAGGTTCTAAAGCTGCACCATCGAGAGCATCCTGGTTGCATCACTGCCTGGTATGGCAACTGCTCAGCCTCCGACTGCAAGGCACTACAGAGGGTAGTGCGTACGGCCCAGTTCCTGCACTGGGGCCAAGCTTCCTGCCATCCAGGACCTCTATATCAGGTGGTGTCAGAAGAAGGCCCAGTCACCCTAGCCACCCTAGTCATAGACTGTTCTCTCTGCTACCGCATGGCAAGCGGTACCGGAGCGCCAAGTCGAGGTCCAAAAGGCTTCTTAACAGCTTCTACCCCCAAGCCATAAGACTCCTGAACAGCTAATCAAAGGGCTACCCAGAACACTCTTTTACACTGCTGCTACTCTCTGTTTGTAATCTATGCATAGTCCCTTTAACTCTACTTACATATTACAGTACCTCAATTACCTCAACTAACCGGTGCCTCCGCACATTGACTCTGTACTGGTACCCCCTATATATAGCCTCGCTTGTTATCTTACTGCTGCTGTTCAATTACCTCAACTAACCGGTGCCTCCACATTGACTCTGTACTGGTACCCCCTGTATATAGCCTCCACATTGACTCTGTACTGGTACCCCCTATATATAGCCTCCACATTGACTCTGTACTGGTACCCCCTATATATAGCCTCCACATTGACTCTGTACTGGTACCCCCTATATATAGCCTCCACATTGACTCTGTACTGGTACCCCCTATATATAGCCTCCACATTGACTCTGTACTGGTACCCCCTGTATATAGCCTCCACATTGACTCTGTACTGGTACCCCCTGTATATAGCCTCCACATTGACTCTGTACTGGTACCCCCTGTATATAGCCTCCACATTGACTCTGTACTGGTACCCCCTATATATAGCCTCCACATTGACTCTGTACTGGTACCCCCTATATATAGCCTCCACATTGACTCTGTACTGGTACCCCCTATATATAGCCTCCACATTGACTCTGTACTGGTACCCCCTGTATATAGCCTCCACATTGACTCTGTACTGGTACCCCCTGTAAATAGCCTCCACATTGACTCTGTACTGGTACCCCCTATATATAGCCTCCACATTGACTCTGTACTGGTACCCCCTATATATAGCCTCCACATTGACTCTGTACTGGTACCCCCTATAGCCTCCACATTGACTCTGTACTGGTACCCCTAGGTCCCCCCTATATATAGCCTCCACATTGACTCTGTACTGGTACCCCCTATATATAGCCTCCACATTGACTCTGTACTGGTACCCCCTATATATAGCCTCCACATTGACTCTGTACTGGTACCCCCTGTATATAGCCTCCACATTGACTCTGTACTGGTACCCCCTGTATATCTTCTCCACATTGACTCTGTACTGGTACCCCCTATATATAGCCTCCACATTGACTCTGTACTGGTACCCCCTATATATAGCCTCCACATTGACTCTGTACTGGTACCCCCTGTATATAGCCTCCACATTGACTCTGTACTGGTACCCCCTGTATATAGCCTCCACATTGACTCTGTACTGGTACCCCCTATATATAGCCTCCACATTGACTCTGTACTGGTACCCCCTGTATATAGCCTCCACATTGACTCTGTACTGGTACCCCCTGTATATAGCCTCCACATTGACTCTGTACTGGTACCCCCTATATATAGCCTCCACATTGACTCTGTACTGGTACCCCCTATATATAGCCTCCACATTGACTCTGTACTGGTACCCCCTGTATATAGCCTCCACATTGACTCTGTACTGGTACCCCCTGTATATAGCCTCCACATTGACTCTGTACTGGTACCCCCTGTATATAGCCTCCACATTGACTCTGTACTGGTACCCCCTGTATATAGCCTCCACATTGACTCTGTACTGGTACCCCCTATATATAGCCTCCACATTGACTCTGTACTGGTACCCCCTGTATATAGCCTCCACATTGACTCTGTACTGGTACCCCCTGTATATAGCCTCCACATTGACTCTGTACTGGTACCCCCTATATATAGCCTCCACATTGACTCTGTACTGGTACCCCCTGTATATAGCCTCCACATTGACTCTGTACTGGTACCCCCTGTATATAGCCTCCACATTGACTCTGTACTGGTACCCCCTGTATATAGCCTCCACATTGACTCTGTACTGGTACCCCCTGTATATAGCCTCCACATTGACTCTGTACTGGTACCCCCTGTATATAGCCTCCACATTGACTCTGTACTGGTACCCCCTATATATAGCCTCCACATTGACTCTGTACTGGTACCCCCTATACATAGCCTCCACATTGACTCTGTACTGGTACCCCCTATATATAGCCTCCACATTGACTCTGTACTGGTACCCCCTGTATATAGCCTCCACATTGACTCTGTACTGGTACCCCCTGTATATAGCCTCCACATTGACTCTGTACTGGTACCCCCTATATATAGCCTCCACATTGACTCTGTACTGGTACCCCCTGTATATAGCCTCCACATTGACTCTGTACTGGTACACCCTATATATAGCCTCCACATTGACTCTGTACTGGTACCCCCTGTATATAGCCTCCACATTGACTCTGTACTGGTACCCCCTATATATAGCCTCCACATTGACTCTGTACTGGTACCCCCTGTATATAGCCTCCACATTGACTCTGTACTGGTACCCCCTATATATAGCCTCCACATTGACTCTGTACTGGTACCCCCTATATATAGCCTCCACATTGACTCTGTACTGGTACCCCCTATATATAGCCTCCACATTGACTCTGTACTGGTACCCCCTGTATATAGCCTCCACATTGACTCTGTACTGGTACCCCCTGTATATAGCCTCCACATTGACTCTGTACTGGTACCCCCTGTATATAGCCTCCACATTGACTCTGTACTGGTACCCCCTATATATAGCCTCCACATTGACTCTGTACTGGTACCCCCTATATATAGCCTCCACATTGACTCTGTACTGGTACCCCCTATATATAGCCTCCACATTGACTCTGTACTGGTACCCCCTATATATAGCCTCGCTTGTTATCTTACTGCTGCTGTTCAATTTCTTGTAACTTTATTTTAATTTGGAAATGTTTTAATGATCTATTTTTTACTTAACACTTTTTTTCTTTTTTTCTTAAAGCGTTGTTGGTTAAGGGCTTGTAAGTAAGCATTTCACTGTAAGGTTTTATTTGGAGCATGTGACAAAAAAAAAAAATGTTCACAAAATTGTATTTTATGTGATAGAGAAAATGTTTCAGTTTTAAAACAAGTTTTCTGCAATTCTAACCATTTTGCCAGTGTGGAGTGGATATGTTTTTTTGTGCAATTTTATAGAGAATTTCCTGCAATTCTACACATTTTGTAATGACTTATGCCATGTTAATATGATATCTGAGGAATAACTAACAAAATCAATGTTGGCCCCCTGGAGGTCAGGGCCCCTAACAATCTAAAAATGGTTAGTGTCACCCTGATCTATTTCACCTGTGCTTGTGTTTGTCTCCACCCCCTCCAGGTGTCACCCACCTTCCCCATTATGGGTACTTATACCTGTGTTTTCTGTCTGTCTGTGCCAGTTCATCTAGTTTTGTCAAGTCAACCAGCATGTTACTTCGTGCTCCTGCTTTTTCCTTTTAGCAGTTGTTCTTTGTTGCTGGTCCTCCCGGTTTTGACCCTTGCCTGCCTTGACTCTTGCCTGCCTTGACTCTTGCCTGCCCCTCTGTACCTCCTGCACTCTGACCTTGTTATGATCTTTTGCCTATCCACGACCATTCTCTTGCCTGCCCCTTGGATACTAATAAACATCAGAGACTTGAACCATCTGCCTCCCGTGTCTGAGCTGATTCAGCTCTCACCTAAATATTCTATTTGCATGGCCAGTTCCAACCACAGGCAACATAAGTGGTTGCTTAGGCAACCCCCCCCCCCCCCCCCCCCCCCCACCTCAGCACTATTGAGAGTAAGAATAGTAGAATAGATCAGGTGCATTTTCGAAATCTGGTTGTGCATCAGCAGTTTCTCTTGTTAGGTCAGTCACTGACAGTCACTTTAATTAGCTATGTCAGCTAACTATAAGGGGACAGGGCGAGAACCAGATGCAGACATGGGAGGCAGATGGTTCGAGTCTCTGATATTTATTAGTATCCAAGGGGCAGGCAAGAGAAGTAGTGCCCACTTTACCAAAGTCAGGGGTGCAAAATAAAATATTTAGCTCATCAATGCCCAGCGCCTCTCTAGGGTGCTGTTGGAGAGAAGCAGCGCTGCGCCCCTTCAATGCTCTGTCAAAGTCGTCGAACATAAATCATGTAGCGTAGCCTAATCACGAGAAAGAATAGTAGGCCTAAGATATGGTTATTTTCTGTAGTCTATAGACTGGAGACCATGTTTATGACAATTTCATTAGACTTTTTAGCACGTCAAATAGCCTTGCCATAAAAATGCATTTCGATTTGACCAAACATGTTAACTAAGACCATATCCTAAAAACAGGACAGGTTATATTTAAATACAATTGACAATATGGAGTTAAATTAGCCTACTCACAACTGCTGTCTGGGAGTTTCACTCTGTGGGCTAAATTGTGATTTCAAGTGTAGGCCATGTACATTTTTAAGAAGCATTCATAGCTATTGTGGCCTATTTATTGCCTTACCTCCCTTATCTTACCTCATTTGCACACACTGTATATAGATTTTTTTCTACTGTATTATTGACTGTATGTTTGTTTATTCCATGTGTAACTCTGTGTTGTTGTATGTGTCGAACTGCTTTGATTTATTCTTGGTCAGGTCGCAATTGTAAATGAGAACTTGTTCTCAACTAGCCTACCTGGTTAAATAAAGGTGTTCTCAACTAGCCTACCTGGTTAAATAAAGGTGTTCTCAACTAACCTACCTGGATAAATAAAGGTGTTCTCAACTAGCCTACCTGGTTAAATAAAGGTGTTCTCAACTAGCCTACCTGGATAAATAAAGGTGTTCTCAACCAGCCTACCTGGATAAATAAAGGTGTTCTCAACCAGCCTACCTGGATAAATAAAGGTGTTCTCAACCAGCCTACCTGGATAAATAAAGGTGAAATAAATCAAATAATGAAAAGAATACAGCTGCATTTCCCTCTGAGAAAATACATGGATTCTTATTGAAAATAGGCTCAAGATAATGCCTGCAAAACTTGGGTGGTTGATGTTAGTCTTGAGCCTCAAACTATTCGGACGAGATTAGTTTTACTGGGGAGGCTGGGCAGTGTAATTAGACCTATGTGCAAGAATCCACATGTCAGTAATGTGTCTTCTGCATTTAACCCAACCCCTCTGGATCAGAGAGGTGCGGGGGGCTGCCTTAATCAACGTCATCGGCACAATTTTTGTAGGGGGTTAACTGCCTTGCTCAAGTGCAGAATGGCAGATTTTGCCACCTTGCCTCGGGGATTTGAATCAGTGACCTTTCTGTTACTGGCCCAATGACCTTAACCGCTAGGCTATCTGCCACACCAGCAGAATGTCCACCGTGGATCACTAAAATAATGATTATGATCACACTTGCTCCATTTAAATATTATCTGGACACCTTGACATTAGGCAGCCAAGCATGAGTTATCAGTGTAGCCTTTTATCATTGAGATATGATGTTGAAATATCTTCACACTTAAAAATTACAGGGGGCAGTTTGGAAAAAACGAATCCGGTGCGAATCGTCCTCAGGAATAACCCACATGCTGAGGTAATAATTAACCTACATAACCAACGCTGTCCTGTAATCAGCTACTAGTCCCGTCTGAATAGGGCAGGAATTAGGACTAATAAAGGCAATGCAACTATGTTTTACCATCATATAGATTGGCATAGGAGGAGGGAAGAAATGTTTTGTCTGCCGAGGACAGTAGAACAGCCAAGCCCGGCCTGCACACACACACACACACACACACACACACACACACACACACACACACACACACACACACACACACACACACACACACACAGCTGGTTGGTAAGTAGAGGGTTTGCCACAGTGCCAGCTGTACCCTAGCAGCAGCCGACCTAGAATCCAGCCAACCAGAGGATGAGTGGTGCCAGCCAGGGCCAGGGAGCACAGTGAGAGGAGGGGGCCATTCATACCACAGTGTCTGGGGAGCGGAGAGGAGGAGGAGGAGGAAGGAGCCAGGGGCTGCTCTGGGATCAGCATGGAGGTTCCTCCCACAGAGACAGATGGGCGACTCCAGCTGGAGCCCTGCACCAAGAATAGTTGTGCTGCATCTGGAATAATAGAGATTAGCGTGATCAGTTTCCTGGTCACAGCAGAGCCACAGCGGGCCTGCCCTTTGAGTCTCACCCAAATCCTATAAGACTTGAGGGCCACGAAGCTGGAACATATGTTTCTCTATTTATTGACCCATTAGTCATGGTAACACACAGTGTTGTTAGGAACAAAGACAGAGGGCAGGACACTTCTAGTTTCAGCTCATGATTCTGCAGTGTGACATGGTCAGTGGTTTCTTACCCTCTTAGAAAAACCTTTCTCTATAGAACCTTTTGGGTCTTTGGTCAGAATTTACTTATTCAGAATATTTAACATTTTAGTCATTTAGCATATGCTCTTGTCCAGAGAAACATACAGTAGTGAGAGCATACATTTTCATACTTTTTTCATACTGGTTCCCCGTGGGAATTGAACCCACTACCCTGGCATTGCAATTAAGCCACACGGCAAGAAGGTTAAATTTGCTACAGATAGAAACTTACTGTTCTATAATTACATTTTTCCCGAACGTCACTGTCCACCATCTGCCATTTATACAGCATGACAATTCAAGAAGACAGTGGTTCCAAACTATGTATTTTTTTGTGAACAGTTGTTTTTATTGGATCAAAGGCAACACAATCAACAACAACAAAAAATGATACACTTTCCCGCCCTATTTCCAAACTATTTGTTTGCATTACCTGATCTATTTGTGTTTGAGTGGGACTGTAATGACATGAAATGTTAAAACAATGCTGGTGTTCTTTAGTGCATTATTTCACTATGTATTCTATTTATTTTCTTAGTAATATTGCTATTTTATTAGTAGTAGCTGTAATTCATAAATACCACCGTACAGCAGGGTTCCCCAACCGGGGAAATGTATATAAAATAAGAAACAGAAACACCTTATTTACATCAGTATTCAGACCTTTGCTGTGAGACTCGAAATTGAGCTCAGGTGCATCCTGTTTCCATCAATCATCCTTGAGATGTTTCAACAACTTGATTGGAGTCCACCTGTGGTAAATTCAAGAACCCGATGGTCACTCTGACAGAGCTCCAGAGTTCCTCTGTGGAGATGGGAGAACCTTCCAGAAGGACAACCATCTCTGCAGCACTCCACCAATCACACTTTTATGGTAGAGTGGTCACATAGAAGCCACTCCTCAGTAAAAGGCACATGACAGCCCGCTTGGAGATTGCCAAAGGGCGCCTAAAGGACTCAGACCATGAGAAACAAGATTATCTGGTTTGATGAAACCCACATTTAACTCCTTGGCCTGAATGCCAAGCGTCACATCTGGAGGAAACCTGGCACCATCCCTACTGTGAAGCATGGTGGTGGCAGCATCATGTTGTGGGGATGTTTGTCAGTGGCAGGGACTGGGAGATTAGTCAGGATCAAGTGAAAGATGAACGGAGCAAAATTCAGAGAGATCCTTGATGAGAACCTGCTCCAGAGCCGTCAGGACCTCAGCCTGGGGCAAAGGTTCAGCTTCCAACAGGACAACGACCCTAAGCACACAGCCAAGACAATGTAGGAGTGGCTTCAGGACAAGTCTCTGAATGTCCTTAAGTAGCCCAGACTTGAACCTGATCGTACATCTCTGGAGAGACCTGAAAATTGCTGTGCAGCGACGCTCCCCATACAACCTGACAGAGCTTGAGACGATTGCAGAGAAGAATGCGAGATTCTCCCCAAATACAGTTGTGCCAAGCTTATAGCGTCACACTCAAGAAGACTTGAGGCTGTAATCGCTACCAAAGGTGCTTCAACAACAATAATTTATAAAAGATCACATAAAGGGTCTGAATACTTATGTAAATGTCATATTTCCAGGTTTAAAAAAAAAAAAGAAGCAAAAAAATGTGCTTTGTCATTATGGGGTATTGTGCGTAAATTGGAAAAAGATAAGATGTCTGAATACTTTCAGAATCCACGGTAGAGAGTGTTATGTGATAATTTATAAACTATTTGGTTTTAATCAAATATTATATCTGTTTGAGGTTCTTTCGGTCAATTTGCAGTCTACAAGTTATTTGTAATTATGTTCCGGTCCCCTGACCCAAAAATTGGCCCGCAGCTGAATCTAGTTGATGATTCCTGCCATACAGGGTTCTATGGAACTGTTTGGTTCAGTGAAGAAGAACCTTTATGGCTATTATATTTGGTTCAGTGAAGAAGAATCCCAAGAGATCTCATCAAAAAGCCTAAAAAAGAGTTCTAATATAGAACTGTTATGGGCGCCATATGAAGCAAGTGACTGAACCCTTTTTGGTTCTATATAGCACTTTTTACACACGTTTTATCTGGAGCTCTAGAGACAGTTCAGTACTAACATTACACACTAACAGATACTAAGTTAACTCTGTTGCTGGATAACCTCTGAAAACCCCACAGAAATCCCCACAGCAACTCTTTTCTGAAAGCTAGAAGAGTTAACATCCATTCCAAGGCCGTGTGGTCCATTCCCTTGGCACTGAGAAGTTAAGTATTTACTTGTGTTTTTTTAAAGAGTGAGTTTCTTAGAAATTCACAGTGTCACATAGGTTAAGTACCACCTTAAGGAACAAAGAATTTAAACTGAAGGCAATTAGCCAATCAATACCTCTTTAAAGCAAGCGGTTCCAAGGGAGACCGAACATCATCATTTTAAAAGTGGGTTTGTTTTTTTGTCTCACTTTTTTAGTTTGCTGCTAATTACAAATAAAATGCACCTCTTCAAAACCACTTCTGCAGAAAATAGGACCATTGATTTTATTTGCGTGTATATCAAAAGCACTAGGAAAATGTCTAAAAGAAATACAATAAATAGATTTAGGCTAAAGAAGAGAGGAAAAGGCTTGACAATCGAAACAGCAGATTTAACAAAACCTCCACAAGCATCCCCCTTATTTATTTTTGTTAGATTAATCAAATTAGAGACACTTTGTTCATATTTGTAGTATAAAGGATGACAAATAATGTGTAATGTTTTATTTTATTTTCAGGTAAACTGAAACATTTGGATGGCTCTGTGGTTGGCTTTTTCTATTATATTTCTATTATCGTCACAATATGAAATTATTGGGGCCCAGCAATGAGGGGCCCAGCAATGAGGGGCCCAGCAATGAGCTATTCTGTAAACAATGGTGGAAATGATTACAGCAAACATGATCTTTTTCTGATTGCACTTTTAGTAGAATTGCACCTGTTTCTCTAAATGGTCCTCTCTCTGAGCACTTATCCTGTGCCTCTCCTTTGTGCCACAGGAGATGCCAGAACCTGGATGACTGCTGAAGGATAATCATCGCCATGACAGCAGTGACAACAATACACCAGATGGATCGCTCAAACGCCTGACGTCCGCTTCCTGGCTGGCCAAATGTCCTGTTACCAACAACAGTGCCAAGAATTACGGAGGTTTCTCATTGATATATATCAACATAGCCCTTTGTATTAATCCGAAATTGATACTCTCAAGGAGACTTATAGACTAAATGTATAATAACTTAGAGAGGGCTACTGGAGCAGCATCGACCATCCAGAGAAATTATCCTTCTCCCAGTCCAACTTAGAGAAGACATCATTAATTGACTATTCTATCATTCTGCACGTGAAAATTATTAAGTACCAGTCTGTTGTTTCCTTACTTGTAAGCCTGGTCATGGTTCACATCAACACCATCATCCCAGACACACTGGACCCACTCCAATTTGCATACCGCCCCAGACAACACAATCTCTTGCACTCCACACTGCCCTTTCCCACTTGGACAAAAGGAACACCTACGTGAGAATGCTGTTCATTGACTACAGCTCAGCGTTCAACACCATAGCGCCCTCGAAGCTCATCACTAAGTTAAAGTCCCTGGGACTGGACGTCTCCCTCTGCAAATGGATCCCAGACTTCCTGATAGGCCACCCCCCCTCAATACTCCCTGTTCACCCACGATTGCATGGCCGTGCACAACTCCAACACCATCATTAAGTTTGCTGACGGTAGGCCTGATCACCAACGACAATGAGACAGTCAATAGAGAGGACAGAGACCTGGCAGTGTGGTGCCAGGACAACAACCTCTCCCTCAACATCAGTAAGACAAAGGAGCTGACGTGGACTACAGGAAAAGGAAGGGCGAGCACGCCCCCATTCACATCGACGGGGCTGTAGTGGAGCGCTTCAAGTTCCTTGGTGTCCACATCACTAAGGCTCTATCATGGTCTAAACACACCAACAGAGTCATGAAAGGGGCACAACAACACCTCTTCCCCCTCAGGAGGCTGAAAAGATTTAGCATGGGCCATCAAATCCTCAATTTTTTTAAAGCTGGACCATCGAGAGCATCTTGACTGGCTGCATCACCGCAAGGTATGACAACTGCTTGGCATTGCCCCGCAAGGTGCTACAGAGGGTACTGTGTATGGCCCAGTACATCACTGGGGCCGAGCTCCCTGCCAAAAGATTGCGAAAGGCTCCTGCCACCTAAGCCACAGACTGTTCTTTCTCCTACCGCACATTAAGCAGTGCCAATGCACCAAGTCTGGAACCAACAGAACCCTGAACGGCTTCTACCCCCAAGCCATAAGACTTCAAAACAAGACTGCTAAGTAGTTCATCAAATGGCTACCCAGATTACCTGCATTGACCCTTTTTTGTACTAACTCTTTTGCACTGACTGGATGCACACAGACTGGACTCTACCAACACACTCACACACACTGACA
The DNA here is from genome assembly GCF_002021735.2 of Oncorhynchus kisutch. Classification (NCBI taxonomy): domain Eukaryota; kingdom Metazoa; phylum Chordata; class Actinopteri; order Salmoniformes; family Salmonidae; genus Oncorhynchus; species Oncorhynchus kisutch. Next base: position 19,254,235 of record NC_034197.2, on the reverse strand, counting down.
CTAACACCCCAACACCAGTGGCGATCGGTTAGGGACCAAGATTTTTGTTTTTCCATGAGCATGGTCTTATTTCTAGTACAGCATATTGGGTGACTGTAATTCATATTCCATTCACCCAGTTCAATGTAACATTATAGGTATATTATATTATTATAGGTTTATGCTGCTACATGATACTTGAATTTCCCCTATACCCGTCATGAGGTTGCTACAACCGAGCCTACGTATGAATTCAAGTTTACAGCATAGGTTTACACACAGGTCAAGAGAAAAAATTGCGGTGACAGACAGTGACACATTCAATACCGCATTGCACACTCTTGCCTCCATCTAGCTGATATAGGGTGTAATCATTAGTATAACAGTTGCAATCGAGAGTTTCTACTGGACAAATTCAGGTATATTTATCCCTGTTTCATTCCGTTTGCTTCCGTTTAAGAAACGTTTTTCAACAGAATTGGTGGAATGAATACACCCCTGATCACACGAAAACACAGTTTACTTTCATAGCAGTCACGTTATATTCCTTTTCGCATCTGTGCGCTCTCCTCCTCTCACATTTTCCCTTCGCTTGTAGACAATGCACAACACATCAGCTGTCTGTGACAAGGCGAACAATCCTTTTCAAGCCAAACCATATCATAACCGCTACACACAGCCTACATTGTTGTCACCATATTAGCTAAAGTAATGTCATAGTCAACATAGCTAATAGAACTAACTATTAAACCTGCTACCATCATGCAGTAACGTTACAGTGTACATTCAGTAAGCAATTAAGCACCTGCACCAGCGGGCCCTGGTGGCAATAAATTAGTAAAACCACAAGCTTAACTTGACTTGGAATAGTTCCAGTGTTGTGATGGATAGTCATAGCCATCTAGCTAACATACTGTAGCATCCCTCTGTTGGAGCTGGGTGTTTGAGTAGACTAAACTAGCTAGCTGCAATTGCTAGCTAAGTAAGTGAATGTCAAAATGAGGAAATCTCTCTCTCTCTCTTTCTTGCTTTTCCTTCATTTTTGAAGAAATGAATTTGTTCAAAACTGTTCAACTATTGTTTTTCTCTCTTTCTCTCTTTGAGTCAACTACTCATGACATTTTATGCACTTCAGTGCCAGCTCCTAGGCTCCTAGGTTTTGTATTGAAGTCAATGTACCCAGAGGAGGTCGGAAGCTAGCTGTCATCCGGCTAAACCATGGTGCTACCCTACAGAGTGCTGTTGAGGCTACTGTAGGTCTTCATTGCAAAACTGTGTTTTAATAAATTATTTGGTGACATGAATATATTTAGTATAGTTTATCTAAAAAGGATAACTTTTTTAATGTTTTACTATTTAAAAAAAAATGAAATTCACTGAGGAGGATGGTCCTCCCTTTCCTCCTCTGAGTAGCCTGCACTCCCGGATACACATATACATATACACACACATGCCTACACAAACAAAACATGCACACACATGCATACTGATGCCACACTCACACACACTCATACACCCTTTCACACTCACCACATACTTTGCTGCTACGTCAATTACCTTGTACCCCTGCACATCGACTCTGTACTGGTACTCCCTGTACCAGTTGTTATTTGTTATTTTCTACTCCCTATATATAGCCATGTTATTGTTAATTGTTATATTTATTCGTTATTCCCTGTGTCATTATCTATTTTTATCTTATCTTTAAATATGCATTGTTGGAAAGGACCCGTAAGTCAGCATGTCGCTGTGAGTCGATACCTTTTGCCTACGAAGCATGTGACAAATTACATTTGATTTGACTTGGTATTGTTGTCCTTTGTTGAATGAGGTCTTCTGTTCAGTAACACTGATGCATTGACTGGTCTGTTGTTTATCTGCTGCAGTGACTGCTTTGTGGCTAGGTAGTGTACTGAGGTGTACCTTAGTGTCTTACCTGAGACCTTAACTAAGGCTCAGGCCTGATGGTGAGAGCCCCCTGTCTGTCCCTAGACCTGGGACCCTGGGGAGAGGCTGGCTGCCACTACAAGTCCTGGTTCCTCTCACACTGGACTGTCCTCTCTGAGGCTGCTGGCCTGACACCTCATCCATCTCCACCTAGTTGGGCCACCTGGGGGCCGTCAGTACCCTACCCTAATGAGGATGGCGGAAGGGGAGTGGGATGGGGGTGTCCCTGGGCCTTACTTTACCTGGCACAGGTCCTGTCCCCACATCATAGTACCACTGTAACTAGACAAAGTGACTGCAGTGAAGTCAGTTACTGGAGCCAACTGACAATTATACCGGTATCCCTACTCTACACCCAGATGATCAATATTACATCACTGTCATTTATTACTCAATAGCGCCTCATCAATTGTTCAACTTACTCCCCACTATGCTCCATCCAGTTAACTTTTCATATCATTAGCAAATAGAGAAGTAACCAGCTTTTCAATTCAGTTGATTTTTTAGAATGCAAAAAGTCAAATGAAAAGTGGTTTAAGTGCGCTCGGCTCAGTGAAACGTGTGTTGGATTGTGTGAAGGGTTGTAGCAGAGATGTGAGCTTGGTAAACACACAGCCGAGTGCTCATTAAAAGCATCTCTCCTAGGGCCGGCGATGGACTCTGTCTACCTCGGTCTCCCACAACATGCTAATCAGGCTAATTAGTCTCAGATTCTCCCGTGTTTCCTAATGATACTGTTTCAGGACACGTTTAAAAATGCACAGTACTCCAGAGGAACATTAATCAGACGTTTTTAAATCTAATGCCATTTTTATTTGCTCATGTTTTTCGCATTGAAGAGCTTATCTAAATGTATTCAAGGTGTAGAAGGTTAAAGTGTCAACAGTGTCAATCTAGGAAAGGGCGAAGAAGCAAGCAAAAACAACAGGCTGTAAATATCCTGTTGATTTAATTAATGATACAGGTCTACAAGAAAACATGGCTAGTGTGCTTACCAAACCACATATTACAATCAAATTGAAGAGCTATTTTCCAAACAACAAACTACTGAGAAAAAACGGTGACTTTGTCCTACAGCCGCCTGTCACTCTCCCTCTGCCTCCCTCCTGGACCTTGCAGTCCCCCAGTCTGAGCTGTCACCCAGCATCAGTGGTAGTGTCAGTGGAGCAGGGAGCAGACAGCGTGTGTGTCCTGCAGTTGGAGGGTCTGAGTCTCAGGGCTCAGCGGGCATTGTTACGGAGATGCCATCTGCTTCAGCCTCTCTCTCTCTCTCCCAGATCCCGTTCCCAGCTTCACGCCCGCCAGTGACGTCACATGGCAGCCAACACTGTAGTCCCTCTGTCCTGTCTGTCAGTATCACGACCACCACCTATGGCAGCAGGGGTCTTCACGAGCCCCCCATAAACCATCACAGTCCTGCCTGAGTGTAGAGCAGGGGAGTATAGTTAGGTCATATGAGGAGACCACTGAGAAGGTAACAGGCCCTGTTATGATGCAACACCAACCTCCTGGTTACAGATGGTTGCAGATCATTGTAAGGAAACGAGAATTAGCAGCAGCCACCGAGGTTTGGTGAGGCGAAGAATAGAAATGTGTTGGGTAAATAAGGAGAAGAGAAGGCGACGACAGGAAAACAAACAGTGAGGTTTCAATATTTGCCCTTCATCCTTATCAGTGGAGCAGTTCCCCTCTCATCCCATTCTCCATGCTCGGGAGACGCAGCAGCTGCAGCACCGGAACCAGAGGAAGCAGAAAATTGAACGATCAAGTAACAGGCTTTGTTGAAACAATGGTTGCTGAGGGCGGCGGGGGAAGAGAGGGCTTCACAAACAGCCAATAAACACTGTGTCCCTGGAGGGAACCAATGGGGGATATAAGGATGGGACAAGACTCCTGATACCCTACTATCGCTTCGCCTCGCCTGCATACCCACACACACAACACACACACACACACACGTACAGTAGGCTAACGCAGGAAGCCTCCATGAAGCCTGTTCCGGCATGCAGGATTAGAGTGATTTGTTGAGATTAAGGGGCCGCCAGTTAAATTCAAGCAGGTTTTTTAATGGTTTAATTCATGGACTAGGAGATGGGTTTAAATAAGATTGCCAAGTGTGGTCGATTAAGCTCATTAGTCGTTTTAAGGGTCTGCTCGCATTCCCATTTCCACAATCAGATCGTTTGAAAATTAGAATGAATTAGGAAACCGGGTCCCATCCTCCTTTGTTGAAGAGGGTGCAGGCCCTAGGAGCCTGGGGCTCTTTCATTTATCAGGGCCAATGCCTGTAATCTGGTGACAGTCATAGTCTGGAGGGCTAAAGGCCCCATTTAGAAATGTCCCATTTACAAAGCTCCAAGACACTGATGCCAGTCAGGATGGACAGACACAACGAAACATCATTGATCTTAGTCCGTTGCAAAGTCAGCCTGTGTAAGACAGCCTGGGATATGATGACTAGTTTTTATGTAGATAACCCCTGCAGGGCATAAATTCAGTTGCTTAAATTTGTTTTCCATGTTCAAGCAATCATTTATCAGTTTATATATCCTTACATGAACAGTCATTAACACTAGAACCGCTGGGCCTGAAGAGACCCCCTTTTAAACTAACGAGCAGTCATTCTGACTGCAACATTCCAACAGTGTAATTATTCGTTTTTTACAAAATACCCCAACCACAAAGATGCATGGTCAGCAAACCACGCAGTCAAATGATGAAAACTGTAAGGAGTGCACTGAGAGTCAGGAAGCAAATACAGGGAGTGAGCGTTTTAATAAATAAACAAACACAAAACTCAAACAACGCACCAACATGAAACAGAGTCAATAACACCTGAGGAAAGAACCAAGGGGAGAGACAGATATAGGGAAGGTAATCAAGGAGGTGATAGAGTCCAGGTGAGTGTCATGAGGTGCTGGTGTGCTTGACGATGGTGTCAGGTGTGCGGGATAATCAGCAGCATGATGACCTAGAGGCCGGACAGGGAGTGCCAAAAACAGTAGCCCAAACATCATTATAAGCGCCAAGGGTGCTTGATAAATAGTGAAAATCTGCACAAAAACAATAATGGCATTACAATGAATATAAGTGCCGATATGACAGCAATACAAAATAGGCTATTATTGTCAGCTCATGCTTACATGGTCTGCGCAATGGCATCAGTTGGAATTTATTTAGCTGTTATCCCTTGTCCTAACAGTCGACATAAATCTTCGCCGCTTTCACTTGCTTAACGCACTTCCCAAAAACACGTAGCTTGCAGGTGACACAGGTTATGTTCTTTGTGCATCTGGCCACCTGACACTGTCTCCTCCATAGGAACTGTGTGCAATTTGGCTCACGTGGAATCTGTGCTGCTGCCTTGGCCCTCATATGTCTCTGACGTAGCCCGTATGCTATACTCATGATGGAGTCTCTCCTGGGCATGGTGTTGTTCATTCACTGCTAGAACAACACTTGTACATTGAACAACAACACCTGTGCATTGATAGCAACTCCAAGTCAAGCATGTTGTAGAACAACTGTAGAACACAGAAACAGGCCTGTGGCGGGTGCCTCCCTTCACAGTGTACAGGAGTCCCATCTGATCCAAAACATCCACATCAAACTATGGAACGATATAGAGTAGAAAACGTTAGGATTATTTTGCCATAGGAAAACTGTTGGTGGCAACTGCTGGATTCATGGTGCTCATGACAGAAACGTTCTTTCTTGCCTTGCTTTGGTATGATCGTGTCATTTTTCAGCACAGTTGTGGAGTACAACGGCTGTGCAGGTGCCTTATTTTGCGCAGAGGGAGCTCTCGTCTCGCTTTTTTCATGGTGCTGACTAGGCTTATTTTATTTGCAAGCAACATGTTCGCCAAATACAGTGAAATGAAGAAATTGTCCATGGTGACATTTCTCCCCTTGCCAACATAAGGTTCCACAAGCCTCAACACCACATTCTCCGACACTCGCTCACCTGCTGCCTGATGTGGATATTTTCCCAAAATGGCCGTCCCTTCCTCTCTCCTGTCCATTCCTCTCTCCTGTCTCACGGTTTCATTTTGTGGTGGCATGGGCAACTGTTCAGTGCGTTCCATTCTGGATTTTTTGCGCATAGGCCTTGTAGGTGTAGGTTCAGGCTGAGGCTCAGAATCAAAAGAATAATCATCAGAGATGTCATGATTAATTTCTTCTCCACCATCTGAGTCGTTTTCGTTCAGATCTTGTAACAGCGCTAACGTAGCATGTGCATCCATTCGCCTTGGTCTTCTTGCCATTGTAAATTATGCATGCTCTCACTGTGTACTCCATGTAGGCCAGAGCAGACTGATAAAACTGCTTGGATTAAGGTGGACTGATATAAGGTACATACAATTTTGAAATTAGAATTAGAATATACCAATACAATAGAATATAATGGCCCATCCTGTTCTTCATTCACAATTGGTGATTACATAATTATGCATTGTCTGCATCCCCCACTCATCAACTCACCTATTCTCCCTCATCATACGTTATGTATTTAATGTGTTGTAATATGTGTGAAATTAGTTTAAGTATAGTTTAGGTTCAGTTTTGAGGCAATTAATGGGGTGATTATCAACTGGCCACTCACTACACCTTCCAATGTAGGGAGAACCACAGGCAGTTCTATTTTACATGTAACTCAGATATATAATGATATAATTACCAGACCTTTCCTGCAATTAGACCGGACAAACACATAAGCCAGAAACATGGAACCAACTTGATATCTCTCATCACATACAAACTAGCTTTCAAATGACACTGAACAAAAATATAAACGCAACATGCAACATTTTCCAAGATTCATAAAAGTTCATCTAAGGATATCAGTCAATTGAAATACATGCATTAGGCCCTAATCTATGGAATTTACATGACTGGGAATACAGATATGCATTTGTTGGTCACAGTAAAAAAGAAAATGTAAAGGTAGGGGTGTGGATCAGAAAACCAGTCAGTATCAGGTGTGACCACCATTTGGCTGCACACCATGCAGCACAACACATCTCCTTCTCATATAGTTGATCAGGCTGTTGATTGTGGCCTGTGGGATGTTGACCCACTCCACTTCAATGGCTGTGCGAAGTTGCTGGATATTTGGGAGAATTGGAACACGCTGTCGTACACGTTAATCCAGAGCATCCCAAACGTGCTCAATGGGTAACATGTTTGGTGAGTATGCAGGCCATGGAAGAACTGGGACAATTTTAGCTTCCAGGAATTGTGTACAGATCCTTGCAGCATGGGACCATGCAATATCGTTCTGAAACATGAGGTGATGGCGGAGGATGAATGGCACGACAATGGGCCTCAGGATCTCGTCATGGTATCTCTGTACATTCAAATTACCATAGATAAAATGGTTTTGTTGTCCGTAGCTTATGCCTGCCCATACCATAACCCCACTACCACCATGGGCCACTCTGTTCACAACGTTGACATTAGCAAACCGCTCACCCACATGATGCCTGGTACAGTTGAAACCGGGATTCATCCATGAAGAGCACACTTCTCCAGCGTGCCAGTGACCATCGAAGGTGAGTATTTGTCCACTGAAGTCGGTTTTGAAAGCGAACTGCAGTCAGGTCAAGACCCTGGCGAGGATGACGAGCACCCAGATGAACTTCCCTGAGACGATTTCTGACAGATTTCTGACAAACAAATTCTTTGGTTGTGCAAAACCACAGTTTCATCAGCTGTCCGGGTGGCTGGTCTCAGACCATCGCGCAGGTAAAGTAGCCACACATTTTAGAGTGGCCTTTTATTGTCCTGTGTAATGATCATGCTGTTTAATCAGCCTCTTGATATGCCACACCTGTCAGGTGGATGGATTATCTTGGCAAGGGGGAAATGCTCACGAGCAGGGATGTAAACTAATTTGTGCACAACATTTGAGAGAAATAAGGCTTTTGTATGTATGGAACATTTCTGTGATCTTTAATTTCAGTGAATGAAAGATGGGACCAACACTTTACATGTTGCCTTTATATTTTCATTCAGTATATTTATAAAAACAAAAACCTATCAAGAGAAACAGAGCTGAAACAGAGGAAGGATATAACATACTTCTGACACCATTGGAAAGTGGGTAGAGATTGGACTCCTTTTGATCTGAGTTGTGATGCTTTTATCTCCTCTTTGAAAACAAAAAGTATATTTTTGTCCATATTTTTGGGATTATCCAGTCTTTTACTGCTATCGGTTTGGTTCCTGTTGGGCATAGAAGGTCTTTAAATGTGAACACTGGGGTGAGAACTCACCATGCCATCTGGCTTTTGAAACCTGCCAGGACTGTGCCTGTCCATAGCACATAGCACAGTCAGAATGACAGAGAGAAGGAGAGAAGAAAGGAGACCACAAGGGGCAGAGATATATAGAGAGATACCTTGAGAGACAGGTAGAACTTATTATTTTTTGGGTCGTTTGTCTGTTTGGTAGGAGAGAGGTAGACCCAAATCATTCATAGCAGCACAGACATCAGCCTACAATATACCCAAAGGGCTGGTTTCAAAAGTTGTAGTTCCGGCGTAATATTATCTTTTTCCTGTCATATGGTTAGCATCTTCTCGTAAAACTACTGTAGTAAAGTAGTGGGAAAGATAGATTTACTGTGAGATTTTAAAGAGGGGAGGATGCTGAGGAGACTGAAATAAGCTTAATGAGTGGGACGTCTCACTTCCTAAACACATGGACACCATAAGGACTAATGTGCCTTTTCCCATGTTATGTTGAGAATGCAGTAGTGCCAGATCCTATAGAAGGGTATAGTTGAGCATTGATACATGGTTGGGTACTAGCATGAAAACAAGAAGAGCAATTCACAGCACAATCCTCTAGTGAAGATATCAACCTCAAACAATTAATTTGGACAACTACATTAGTCTTCAGTGATGATTCTCTGTCCACTTTTTCTAACTCATGAATCATTCAGAAAACTTTTATTTGAAGTCCTCCCTCCATCTCTACCCTCATATTTTCCTCTCTAGATGCTAGGAGCCTGGGGAGAGTAACAGAGTGGTGAGGGAGAGAAGGGAAGAGACTGACACGCACATGCATGCACCCACCCACGCTTACACACACACACACACACACACACACACACACACACACACACACACACACACACACACACACACACACACACACACACACACACACACACACACACACACACACACACACACACACACACAGGTTGTCCCTGCATGTCTCCACTGGCTGTCCTTCACACCTGGACAGTCCTGACTCTTCCAGCTGAGTAGTCAGTGCTGGCAGACAGACAGACTCTTTCAGAAGGACTGGGGGGTTTAGTGGGCCTAGTGCATTGCTGTGCTCACAGAGGTGTGACAGACACTCAGACCACCACCACTGTCTGCATACTAGCCACTTATGCAATCACAAAGATACATGTACAGATGGACAAATAAGAACGTAGAAATGTGAGTGTTACATTTTCTGCAATCGGCTGCATTGTGTTCATAGCCTATTGTGTACTGTTCACTATAGAACCTCATACAAATTTGCCATCATCTAATTGACAGTACATGTACTGTGGGTAATGCTGACATTTTGGCAAAATCTCTGCACTTTTTTCATTTTCAGAAAGCCCACAGTTGACACATTATCAGCCATAAGGATAAACAAGACAGAAAACCACACAATGACACATTCCAAACATTTCTGAGGATATACAGAGAGAAAACACAGAGAACATCACAGGCCAGAGAGTGCTGCTGCTATTTCACTAGGATCAAATGTTTTACGGTCTCTGTTCCCTCACTCTCTCTCGCTACACTCCACTAACTCTTTTTTATCGGTTCAATCTGGCCAGCGGCAATGTGACTTTGTCTCATATGTAAAGAATGTCCAGGGTCATCCAAACGCTGCTAGTTGAAATCATAAATCATAAAATGTTCTTAGAAAATTATTTTCAAGTAATTCACTAGCTATACAGTACTCTTGGAATGACTGGTTGCGGTCTGAAGTATGGCACAAACAAGTCTGAGATATTGTATTATTTAGTTGTAATGACCTCTGATGATTACTTGAACAAAAACATAAATGCTTGTGCTTGTGCACCATCTAACCATGATGGTCCCATTGAGACTCCTGTGAATAACTGAAATTAAAGAGTATTTTTGTGAATATTTCCTCTCCTCCCCACTGAACGTTTCAATTTTCTTCATCTATTTGCCCACTTATCTTCTTTGTTAGACTTCTGAGAGCTGTTTTGAATGGTATGATTTGGTATTGAGATGAATACAATACAAATTGATCACTACAGCAGCATGTGAGCCTTAAAAACAAACAAATTACACAAGCCCACACACACAACCAACAAATACAGAGGTGTATACATCCTGTTGTGTCTGTAAGAGTGGTAATGACAGAGAATACATGCTACTGTAATCAAGAGGGGCTGGGGAACATACATTGCATGGTTCTTTTCAGAATACACAATCCACAGTAACCATGCATCAACAGAAAGGCATGACCATATGAAATAGTATGGACACAAGAATAAAACAAGGCGTTCTATTGAACCAGTTATGTTTACTAGGCTATTCCCTCCCTACATCACCTAAAGTGTATTCAACTACTGTAGCGTTTCTCAAGCATACATTAATATGTTGTAGCACATTTATCATATACTAAATGCTGCTATCGCTCACAGCCAAAAAGGTCTGGTGTATTTCTACATGCAAGCTACCCTGTGGCAGTTACCATGAGCTTGTTGACACTCTCGACTTCATTTAACAGGAAGCTGTGAAAATAACAAGGATGGAGGCATGAGGGGAGTCACGAACAGATGGAAAAAGCAAACGTAGGGAGTCTGCTTTACCTGCGGCTGTTTCCCTGGCAACACACCCTTGGGATGGAGAGAAGACAAGCACATGATTACAGTTACTGCTCTCAGTGTTCGTTCAAGAAGTGCGTCATCAACGGAACCACGGAACCAAATAAAAGAGACATACAGCACAGAGAATATAGAAGTTCTGTGGTTAACTTTTTCTCTCTGGTCTTTTCTTTGGTCTTCCACACTTCCCTCGGTCCCATCCATATCTTTTGATATGGTATTCAGTTAGTAACCTCCTGGACAGGCGGAACATCTGTCTGAGAGCTGGAGAAAGAAAAAAACCTTTCCGGTGAATGCCATCACACTGATGATATATAGCCCAGCCTGCAGTCCTGACACTTTTAACACTCAGCTTCAAAGACTTTCTATCATAGGGCAGATAAACACAGGGGTGCACACACTCTCTCTCTCTCTCACACACGCACGCACGCACACACACACACGCACGCACGCACGCACGCACACACACACACACACACACACACACACACACACACACACACACACACACACACACACACACACACACACACACACACACAGAGAGAGAGACACACACAGAGAGACACACACACACACACTCTGCAGGTGCCTTTATGCACTGATCTTGTTTTTATTAGAGGCATGACTCAAATGTCTTTCTTGATCCGTTTATGTTTACTGAAAGCATTCTTGTAAAAAGCAAACTCAGCTTTTTCCAGCTCCATGTTTCCAACTCCCCCCCTCCCAACCAACCTGGCATGTCACCAGGTCTCATTTTATGACATTTAATAGCAATTTCACAGTCTTTGGGACATCAGAATGAAGCCACATTCTGAAAAGTGTTTAGATATACCCTCAATAGCAGAGAAGGCAATATTTAAACCCTTCCCTGGTGAAAGCTTTATACTTGCATCACTAGTAAACCATGACTTATCCAGCACAGTGCTTCTGCATGGCTGTTTGGCAGATGTCTGTGTTTGCCTGCCTCGTCCCCAGACCAGGAACCATGATTTGGGGCGATGATGTAGAGGAACAGAGAGAGCCACCATGTCCCATGAGGGATTGAAAGATAGCATCCTGTGATTCAGCTGAGGGCCCTACACTCAGGCTGTCCGTCTAGCACCCCACCTGCCCTCTCCTGCTGTCCGTCTGTCCATGCTCACACACCACAAACCAGGCCTGCCAGGCGTTTACTCAGCCTGCATCCTTCTGCACTACTGCTGTCCAAATAGCCATCACATCAAAGAGCATCAAAGAGTATCCATTTATCTTTCATGTTAGGTGCAGCAATATCATTAGCCTTTTCTTGTGTTATTATTCATTGGTGAGCATTGCTATATGATACAAACGTTATGAGTTCTGATATGGTTTTGACAGATATGGGGGTTGCTATACTGCTTTCAGTATTTACCTTTGCTGCTGTATGTGCCCTTAGAAGTCTTTTATGTTGCCATGGGCACCTGCTGCTCCACCCCCACATGTTGTATTTCTGTGTACCAACGGTTGGTCTGATGTTGGCAGAGGTAGAGTTGGAGCTAGGCCCACTGCCAGCACTTTAAACAACCAGTCTCTTTTATCAGGAAAACCTGACTTTAACACCACACCACCTAGGTATTGTGTACTGTAGTTTGAAAATGGCTGTTTGGGGTGAAGTATGGTTGCAAAAACAGTCTTTAGGGCTAGACAATATGACAAAACAGGATGATAGAGAGATGTCAAGGCATATACTGTGTGTCACACAACTAATTGGTTTATGTATGCAATGCATAGGTAACACTTGCAGTATGGTTCATTCATTGATATCATACTGAAATCTTGTCAGTGTGTGTATTTCTAATGTCCATGTGTTTGGCTACCAACATCAGGGTGGTAGCCTGGCTATATGCACACTGGGCAGCATTAGATATTTACCTCATCAAACGTACCACTCACCTTCTCTTTCTCTACCCCATCACTGTGGATGGTACAAACTTCATTTTTATATTCATAAGCATGAAATAGATCAATAACGTATACATAAATAGCATAGAGTGTTTGCATAGGTACGGTCCTAATTTGATCACTTTTTTGTTCCTAAGAATTTTTCTGCACATCAGGAAATGCAAAGTTGTAGTGTATTAGAGATTTAAAAAGGCTACGAAAGATTGTAATTTCCAATGTCATACTTGATTTGCCGTAACACAAAAGGTATCAACCCCTACATAAAATGTCCCTTAATTATAACCCACATAATAATTCACATTTCAAATCAAATCAAATGTATTTATATAGCCCTTCGTACATCAGCTGATATCTCAAAGTCCTGTACAGAAACCCAGCCTAAAACCCCAAACAGCAAGCAGGAAAAACTCCCTAGAAAGGCCAGAACCTGGGAAGAAACCTAGAGAGGAACCAGGCTATGAGGGGTGGCCAGTCCTCTTCTGGCTGTGCCATCCTGCTGCTGCAGGATTGTTGTCCTGTTGTAGCAAACTGGCTCAAATTAACATCCTATGTCTGTATATATTCAAATAAATGTGACCTTCATATTTACATTCGTAACAAAGTGGAAATTGCAAGTTTCCCGGTAGTAAATATTGTATAAAGGGCTATCTTCATATAGACACTGTTTGCATATGGAACCTGAATTGGGATGCAAATGAGGGATGTGAGGTGTGTTATTGATGGAAATCTCCTATGTTTTTATTTTTTATATGATGGTGGACAGGTATCACAGGACCGTGGTTTGGAAGAGGAAAAGGAATCAGCAACAACTCATCATACCAAATAGAAATCAAACCATATATTTTTCTTAGATTAGATCAAGTAGAGTAGTCTGAGCATTTAATGTTAATCACCATGATTCAACTGAGGATATTTATATGATTAAAACATATAAATTTGCACCACATTATTTATATTTCTACTTTGCACATTCTTCCACTGCAAATCTACCATTCCAGTGTTTTACTTGCTATATTGTATTTACTTTGCCACCGTGGCCTTTTTTTGCCTTTGCCTCCCTTATCTCACCTCATTTGCTCACATTATATATAGACTTATTTTTCTACTGTATTATTGACTGTATGTTTGTTTTACTCCATGTGTAACTCTGTGTTGTTGTATGTGTCGAACTGCTTTGCTTAATCTTGGCCAGGTCGCAATTGTAAATGAGAACTTGTTCTCAACTTGCCTACCTGGTTAAATAAAGGTGGAAAAAATAACAAATTAAAAAAGTAGGTCAACACCTCTAGGTCTGTGCTCTACAAAGTTAATGTGAGTGTTTGCAGTCAATGTTCAAAGCACCCGTCCAAAGCTTTTTTACAAACACATCTGTGCTTCTGGCACATTTGTTTAAGTTAAAAGTTGCTTTAAGTGTTCATTGTACAAGAGTGAGCGAAAACAACCTCTCAAGTTTAAAACTGTGTCAATAAAAGAACAAAGGTATTGAAGAATGTTAAATGTCCTAACCAGAAGTTTAAAAAAAGTAAAAAGTGGTTATGTGATAGTCATGTCTGAGCCAAGGGTATGCTCCAGAGTAATTTAGAGAATACAGAATATACTGAGTGCACCAAACATTAGGAACACCTTCCTAATATTTAGCCCCCCCCCCCCCCCCCCCCTCCCTCCCCTCTGGCACCAACAACCATACCCCATTCAAAGGCCCTTACATATTTTGTCTTGCTCATTCACTCTCTGAATGGTACACATACGCAGTCCATGTCTCAATCGTCCAATGCTTAAAAATCTATCTTTAACCCGTCTCCTCCCCTTCATCTACACTGGTTCAGGTGGATTTAACAAGGGACATCAATAAAGGATCATAGCTTTCACCTGGATTCACCTGGAATTGAAAGAGCAGGTGTTCTAAATGGTTTGTATACTCAGTGTATATCTCTGTTATGTTCTATGTTCTATAAATGCACATTTAATTGATCTAATTGAACATCTACTTTCAGTCACTGAGCTGAGCGGTTTCGACCTTCCCAGTGGTATAGACCTTCATATTACAGATGGTACATGTAGTTTGATTTCTAAAAGAGTTAGCTGTTGAGCTACGTACATCTCAGTCACATACAGTAATGTACAGTAAGTTGGCCTCCAAAGTTATGAGAGTCATTACACTGATGATTATGGTGCCAGTGCTCAAACATACCTCCCCAAACAGACATGAACAGATAACCAAAACTAAAGAGGCCCTTAAACACAACATCAGCTTGGCAAGCCTCAAACGCTTTAGGTCATGCGTTCTGGTTAATGTTGTCCATTTGATAGGCAGCAGCAACAGCAGCACCGTGGTTGTTTCCATTGGACGGCTGTGGAGTCCAAAGCAAATGTTTCACACCATGAAAAACTAAAAAATGGACACTTCAAAAGGTGGTTTCATCCACCTGGAATATACTCCTTTTACACCATATTTTCAGTCTCCCTAATAAAATAACTATTCATCACACAAACTAAAGGACAATATGTAGACACAGTATGGAGCCTGAAGAGAATTAGCATATGATAAATCATTATTATTCTCTGCATGCGCTCTCTCCCTATCTGCTCTCTCCGAGCCGGGCTCTCAGCGTCACAGTGTCCTGAGCACCTGACTGGAGCCACGTCTCACTCTGATGACATGTACAGACCGGATGGATAATCAAGCCTGTGTAGATGACTCCCAGGTCAGGCAGCACACAATAGAGCACTAATGAGCTGATAAGAGTCCTGGGGCCAAGCTGGTGCTAGAGCCCGGGGTTGCTGGAGACTTTCTGGAGCTGTAGTACAGAGACTGACTGACTGAGGAGAGGAGAGGAATCCCTGGCCCCAAGCTAACTACCTTCAACTCTACATAGGTTAAAGGCAAACTTCCTCCACCAAAGCCATCACCACATAGTGAAGAATGCATGGGTTCTACAGATGTAGGATCTTCATTTGATCACTATTTTGTTGCTGAGAATTTTCCTGCACAGCAGAAAATGCAAACTTGTACTGTATTTTAGTTTTAAAAAGTATTCTAAAGTTTGTCATTTCCACTTTGAAATGTCAGACTTGATTTGCCCTAACGAAAAATGCCCATTAATTATAATCCACATAATAATTCACATTTCCTGTTGATGCATGATTATTTTCCTGCTGTAGCAAACTGGAATCTGTATACATCTGTGTATATTAGCATGGGATAAATAGGCATTCGTGGAAAGAAGTGAAATTGCAGGGCTACAGATGCAAAGCACTTAGTGCCAGAATAGACCAATCCTCCTGTCATGAGGTGATTGCGGTATTTAAGGTGAGGTATTCAAAATCAGGTTGAGGTAATGACAGTGATTGAGCATTCTTATGGATGGGCAGTTATACAGTAGCTCCAATTCAAACGAATAACTTTTTCCAACTCTTAAAAAAGTTTACATATGAATAACAAAATCAAAGCTACCCTGTCACCAAATGTGTTCTTAGTGGCTGTATTAATAGTGATAGTGCCATTGTGTCTCTGTTGAGAGTGTGCCTGCCGGATTCAGTTGCAGAATGTCATCGCTTGACGGCAGGCTTGGGGACAACATTTTGACACATTTAAAAAAAAAACGGCAAGCATCCCAGGAGTATGTGGAGAAAAGCGTCCCATCCAGGTGGTGTCAGACAAACTGAACACTGCATTAGGGGTCCAGGTGACACTTTAACTCTTCCACCACTCTCTCTTTAATCTCCAATTCGCCTGTCCCTTTCCTCTCATCTCATCAACTACTGCCATCACACCACAGCCACCCAATGGGAGAGGCTCTGATGACAGCCCCAGTGAGTCATGCAGCGTGTAATGCGAAGATCGCAGATTTGAGAGAAACAACAAATGTCGGTACATATAAGTGTCTTATATCGGCTGAAAGCTTAAATTCTTGTTAATATAACTGCACTGTCCAATTTACAGTAGATATTACTGCAAACAAATGTTTTATGGAGAGCTCCTAACAACAAAACATTTTTTTCACGTGATAGGTTTGATAAATTAATCTCTGAAGGTGAAATGTGTACTTATGTAACAGTATAGACTTTACGTCCGTCCCCTCGCCCTGACCTGGGCGCGAACCAGGGACACTCTGCACACATCAACCGTCACCCTCGAAGCATCGTTACCCATCGATCCACATAAGCCGCAGCCCTTGCAGAGCAAGGGGAACCACTACTTCAAGGTCTCAGAGCAAGTGACGTCACCGATTGAAACGCCACTAGCGCGCACCACCGCTAACTAGCTAGCCATTTCACATCGGCTACACTTACATTACAAAATCTTGCTCTGATTTATCATCCATAGGGTCCCAGAGATAACATGAAGTGTCGTTTTGTTAGATAAAATCCTTTTTCATATCCTAAAAAGGTCCATATAGCATGAACGATCAATTTTGTATTTCCACTCATTCAATTTGCAAAGAAAGGAATCTCACCCTAAACGTTTTTTAAACGAGTCAAATCACGTTCGTATGTATTCCTCAGAGATCCTAGAAGGTAACAAGACTTCACTATATCATTAGGGGTGTAGTATATCCTATAGGACACCATATTTGGTCAGAGAGCGACACCTTCATGGCACGCCGATGACGTGGGCGGTCATCACGTGAACAACTGTAACTTTGTCAAACAAGCACCAATCGGGGTCAAACAAAGCTAGCTAGATAGCCAATGAGCTGAGAATTACGGGAGTATCATAAACCATGTATATGTTGTAAAATGTAGCTACTAACCTTGTACGACAGCATGTCTTTTTTATTTTGGACAAAAATTGGGATATTCAGGGTAATGAAGTTATGAAAACTGGTTGTTTGGCAAATGTTGAACTTATAATATGGCTAATAATACTTGGAAAGCTAAATCAAAGTGCAAGTATACAGATTTGACGATATTCTTGCAGAAAAATGTAATATGAATGCAAATATGTCCTTCACCATTTGCCCAAATGTACCTGGGTACCTGGGGACTGTGCATGGGGACACTAAAAGTCTTGTAGTTCACTCATACTTCAAGTTATCCATCTGAAATGTTGTTCATACACTGCTGCCATCGTGTGGAAACTATCGGAATTACAACCAGAGTGATGATAGAACTGCAACCTTTTTCTTGCATTTCAAATATGGTGGTAGAATTTGTTTTTTTCTTTTTTTCTTTGTATTTTCTTCTACCATATCTATTGTATTATATTCACCTACATTCAATTCACATTTCCACAAACTTCAATGTGTTTCCTTTCAAATGGTACCAAGAATATGCATATCCTTGCTTCAGGGCCTGAGCTACAGGCAGTTAGATTTGTGTATGTCATTTAGGCAAAACATTTTAAAAAAGGGGGCTATCCCTAAGAAGTTTAACACCTAACACCAGATGCCAGAGTGGCGAGGCACCAAACTTTAACATGCTGAGAATGGAATTGACTCACAGGAATCAAGACGGCAGCGTCTTTTGGGAATATATAAACACAGTGCTGCTACCACATTAATAATACCAGTCGTTTGTATTCCTTCTGGAGATGTTTTTCTCTCTTCTCTTCTCTCGTCCCCCGGAGAAGCTGGCTGCAGGAAGGGAAGTTTCTCCAGACTAAAGACATTGACCTTTACCAATAGAAGTGTACCCAGGCGAAGGCCAGACCTCTCTCTGTAATGTCTCTATGGAGGCATGCTTTTATATTTCAAAAACCTTCCACACAGCAGCAGATTCAGAGGTTGGACTCAAGGTTTTCTGCTTTATTAAGGCCTCCCACATACATGTCTGTATTTGCCAGAGAAATTCAACAAAAGGCAGCCCAAACTTTTCCTCAAATATTTATTCAGTGGTGAAAGTACTCTACCTGTGTTGGCAAAATTTCCTGCGGAAAATAATAAGTGACATTATGAGACACACAGGAATAGCCTTGACAAATGTGAAACACAAAAGCAAATTTAGCAGCCTGGTATTCCGATAAAAAAACAATGTTTTTTAGGTTTAAATTTTACTTTAAAACGTCAAATTCTATTCACAGGTGTATAATGGTCCATAGACACACACTCACACAGGCACACACACATGAGGGGGAGCAGCATAGCATGCAGTGTGCCAGTGGGCCTGGTTGTTGAGCAATACCAGAGGTGACAAATTAAAGCTGGCACGGTAAACGAGTCTGCAGCCCATTGGCATGCTAATGAGTGGGGATAGATAGGACAAAGAGGAGAGGATACAGACAGACAGCTTATGCCAGATATCCCCAGTCTCCCTGCTCCACTGAGAGCTGCCTGGGGAGGGAGGATGGGCTCCTCCCAGTTGCGGTGTGTGGGTAAAATCACTGGGGATGCCAAGCCAGAAAATAAAACATATTACAACATATACAGTGGGGCAAAAAAGTATTTAGTCAGCCACCAATTGTGCAAGTTCTCCAACTTAAAAAGATGAGAGAGGTCTGTAATTTTCATCATAGGTACACTTCAACTATGACAGACAAAATTTGAAAAAAAATCCAGATAATCACATTGTAGGATTTTTAATGAATTTATTTGCAAATTATGGTGGAAAATAAGTATTTAGTCAATAACAAAAGTTTATCTCAATACTTTGTTATATACCCTTTGTTGGCAATGACAGAGGTCAAACGTTTTCTTTAAGTCTTCACAAGATTTTCACACACTGTTGCTGGTATTTTGGTCCATTCCTCCATGCAGATCTCCTCTAGAGCATTGATGTTTCGGGGCTGTTGCTGGGCAACACGGACTTTGAACTCCCTCCAAAGATTTTCTATGGGGTTGAGATCTGGAGACTGGCTAGGCCACTCCAGGACCTTGAAATGCTTCTTACGAAGACACTCTTTCGTTGCCCGGGCAGTGTGTTTGGGATCATTGTCATGCTGAAAGACCCAGCCACGTTTCATCTTCAATGCCCTTGCTGATGGAAGGAGGTTTTCACTCAAAATCTCACGATACATGGCCCCATTCATTCTTTCCTTTACACGGATCAGTCGTCCTGGTCCCTTTGCAGAAGAATTGCCCCAAAGCACGATGTTTCCACCCCTATGTTTCACAGTAGGTATGGTGTTCTTTGGATGCAACTCAGCATTCTTTGTACTCCAAACACGACGAGTTGAGTTTTTACCAAAAAGTTATATTTTGGTTTCATCTGACCATATGACATTCTCCCAATCTTCTTCTGGATCATCCAAATGTTCTCTAGCAAACCTCAGACGGGCCTGGACATGTACTGGCTTAAGCAGGGGGACACGTCTGGCACTGCAGGATTTGAGTCCCTGGCGGCATAGTGTGTTACTGATGGTAGGCTTTGTTACTTTGGTCCCAGCTCTCTGCAGGTCATTCACTAGATCCCCCCGTGTGGTTCTGGGATTTTTGCTCACCGTTCTTGTGATCATTTTGACCCCGCGGGGTGAGATCTTGCGTGGAGCCCCAGATCGAGGGAGATTATCAGTGGTGTTGTATGTCTTCCATTTCCTAATAATTGCTCCCACAGTCAATTTCTTCAAACCACGCTGCTAACCTATTGCAGATTCAGTCTTCCCAGCCTGGTGCAGGTCTACAATTTTGTTTCTGGTGTCCTTTGACAGCTCTTTGGTCTTGGCCATAGTGGAGTTTGTGGTTGTGGACAGGTGTCTTTTATACTGATAACAAGTTCAAACAGATGCCATTAATACAGGTAACGAGTGGAGGACAGAGGAGCCTCTTAAAGAAGAAGTTACAGGTCTATGAGAGCCAGAAATCTTGCTTGTTTGTAGGTGACCAAATATTTATTTTCCACCAATAAATTCATAAAAAATCCTAAAATGTGATTTTTTTTTTCATTTTGTCTGTCATAGTTGAAATGTAGCTATGATGAAAATTACAGGCCTCTCTCATCTTTTTAAGTGGGAGAACTTGCACAATTGGTGGCTGACTAAATACTTTTTTACCACACTGTATATGTGTTGTGATAATTGTATTTTGCTCTATAACCTGCTAGTTCATATGCCGTTCGACCGTGATAGATATATGCCTAAGGCGGAAACAGGCAGAAGGCAGAATACATTTTGTTTCATCACAAAACCGGAGAGCAACCTCAGTCCGATGGAGTCCACAAAGCATATTGTATGTTCCAAACAATTACATGACCCACAGCATGGTCAAGAAAGTTCATGTTGCCGTCATTTTTGGACTACTTGTCATGCCCTGACCTTAGTATTCTTTGTTTTCTTTATGATTTTGGTTAGGTCAGGGTGTGACATGGGTGATATGTGTTTTTTTCTTATTATAAAGGTGTTGATACTGTCTAGGGTTTTTTGTAGATTTATGTTTTTTTTTCATCTAGGTGTTTATGTTGGTCTATGGTTGCCTAGATTGGTTCTCAATTAGAGGCAGGTGTTTATCGTTGTCTATGATTTGGGAACCATATTTAGGCAGCCATCTTCTTTGGGTATTTCGTGGTTTATTGTCTATGTTATGTTGCATGTTTGCACATTGTTTATATAGCGGTCGCGTTCGTCTTAATAGTTTTTTTGTTTAGGTGTTCTTCTTGTTCTTCATTTAATAAAGAAGAATGTATTCACACCACGCTGCACTTTGGTCCCCTCCATACAACGATCGTGACAGAATAACCCACCAACAATGGACCAAGCAGCGTTGTAACGGACAGCAGCAGCAATCAAAGGACTTCTGGACTTGGGAGGAGATTCTGGATGGCAAAGGACCCTGGGCACAGCCAGGGGAATATCGCTGTCCCAAAGCAGAGCTGGAGGCAGCGAAAGCAGAGAGGCGCCGGTATGAGGAGGCAGCACGGCGGCGTGGCTGGAAGCCTGAGTGGCAGCCCCAAATATTGATTGGGAGAGGGCACACGGGGAGTGTGGCGAAGTCAGGTTGGAGACCTGCGCCAGCTCCCCATGCTTACCGTGGAGAGAAAGGACGTTGTACCGGGCAGGCACCGTGTTATGCAGTGGAGCGCACAGTGTCCCCGGTGCGTGTGCATAGCCCGGTGCGGTACATTCCAGCTCCTCGTATCGGCCGGGCTAGAGTAGGCATCGAGCCAGGTGCCATGAAGCCGGCTCTATGCATCTGGTCTCCAGTGCGTCTCCTCGGGGCGGCATACATGGCACCAGCCTTACCCATGGTGTCCCCGGTTCGCCTGCACAGCCCAGTGCGGGCTATTCCACCTCACCACACTGGCCTGGCTATGGGGAGCATTCAACCAGGTAAGGTTGGGCAGGCTCTGTGCTCCAGATCTCCAGTGCGAATTCTCGGTCCGGTATATCCGGTGCCATCTCCACGCACCAGCCCTCCGGTGGCAGCCTCCCGCACCAGGCTTCCTGTGCGTTGTCAGAGCCCAGTTCTCCCTGTTCCTCCTCCCCGCACTCGCCCTGAGGTGCGTGTCCTCGGCCCAGTACCACCAGTGCCGGCACCACGCACCAGGCCTACAGTGCGCCTCGTCTGTCCTGAGCTGCTAGAGTCTCCCGTCTGTCCTGAGCTGCTAGAGTCTCCCGTCTGTCCTGAGCCGCTAGAGTCTCCCGTCTGTCCTGAGCCGCTAGAGTCTCCCGTCTGTCCTGAGCCGCTAGAGTCTACTGTCTGTCCTGAGCCGCTAGAGTCTCCCGTCTGTCCTGAGCCGCTAGAGTCTCCCGTCTGTCCTGAGCCGCTAGAGTCTCCCATCTGCCCTGAGCCGTCAGAGCCGCCAGTCTGCCCTGAGCCGTCAGAGCCGCCAGTCTGCCCTGAGCCGTCAGAGCCGCCAGTCTGCCCTGAGCCGTCAGAGCCGCCAGTCTGCCCTGAGCCGTCAGAGCCGTCAGTCTGCCCTGAGCCGTCAGAGCCGCCAGTCTGCCCTGAGCCGTCAGAGCCGTCAGTCTGCCCTGAGCCGTCAGTCAGCCAGGAGCTGCCAGGAGCTGCCAGAGCCGACAGCCAGTCAGGAGCCGCCAGAGCCATCAGCTAGCCAGGAGCCGCCAGAGCCGTCAGCAAGCCAGAAGCTGCCAGAGCCGTTAGCCAGCCAGGAGCTACCCTTCAGTCCTGAGCCGCCCCTCAGTCCGGAGCCGCCCCTCAGTCCGGAGCCACCCCTCAGTCCGGAGCCGCCCCTCAGTCCAGTGGGGCCCTTTAGTAGGGTTACCAGTCCAAGGTTGGCGGCGAGGGTCGCCGTTCCTAGTAGGCCACAAAAGCGGACTAAGACTATGGTGGAGTGGGGTCCACGTCCAGCATCCGAGCCACCGCCGTGAAAGAGGCCCACCCGGACCCTCCCTTTTAGATTAGGTTTTTGCGGCTGGAGACCGCACCTTTGTGGGGGGGTACTGTCACGCCCTGACCTTAGCATTCTATGTTTTCTTTATTATTTTGGTTAGGTCAGGGTGTGACATGGGTGATATGTGTGTTTTTGTCTTATTCTAGGGTGTTTGTACTGTCTAGGTTTTTTTTTGTAGATTTATGGGGTTGTTTTCATCTAGGTGTTTATGTTAGTTTATGGTTGCCTAGATTGGTTCTCAATTAGAGGCAGGTGTTTATCGTTGTCTCTGCTTGGGAACCATATTTAGGCAGCCATCTTCTTTGGGTATTTCGTGGGTTATTGTCTATGTTATGTTGCACGTTTGCACATTGTTTATATAGCGGTCACGTTCGTCTTAATCGTTTTGTTGTTTTTTGTTTAAGTGTTCTTCTCGTTCTTCATTCAATAAAGAAGAATGTATTCACACTACGCTGCGCTTTGGTCTCCTCCATACGACGATCGTGACACTACTGAACAACTATTGTTTTAGAACCATGGAGAGTAACTGCAATGGCGAAGTTAAACAGGAGCTGCCTCCACCATTTCAAGCCCACGCCATCAAATCACCTAGGCTAATAAAGTCACAACTAAAATGTAGTGGTCTTGTATGTCTTCCAATTTAGTCAAATCAACGTAAGCAAAATATGATGTGGCTGTCCCTGGTTCTGATTTGTGTGTGTGCGTTCGTTCAAGTAGAAAAAACATGTTGACTCACCCTACTCATAGAAAACGCCAATGCCATCCTCCTCTCTTTCATGTTGAAGAAATGGTCTATGACTGTTATACAATACATTCTTTTATTTTTTGTTGCCCTAGGCTACCTGGCTAAAATGTTTGCTCACTACCCTAACTTCCTTTCATGGGCTTAGCTAGTTAACATTAGCCTTCTACGTCTAGCTACATATTGAACTTCCATCCTCTCAGGCCAGGGGCACAATGTATTTTCTGGTTGGATCAGAATCGCCAATATAACCATTGGCCAGTACTGAGAATTTAGTAAAACCACAAGTCCAAATCCCTATTCTCCATGGCTGATTTAGGAAGGCCTATTTTAGCTACAACACAACGAGGTGCAACAATTCAAGTTGTTTTTGTTGATGACGCATTTCTCTGTGATAGGAGTGAAGCCAAATCCAAAACAGGACCATACGCATTTGAGCTCACTCGGTTGAGCTCAACACTGATTGACTATTATTTTATACTTTTTTATATCAAAGGAAGGCAAATTCTCACTGGCTTCCTTTGCATTCAGTGCAATGGAGGCAACAATGTCATATTATGTTTGACCAGACAGCATCAGATAGATGGGTTTGGGCTGCATATACAGAGATAGGAGTGCTGTTTCGCTTGCTAGGATGCTTTCTTCAGTGAGTTACATTCAGCCTCTTGCAAATTGAAGGAAAATTATGAAAACACAGAAAGACAAACGATACATTATCTTATGTTTTTTTCTTGGTGGCTCCTCCTGGGTACCAATGGAGAAGGGTGGCACCACCTGGGCATCCAGCGTGTCTCTGGATCCCAGAGGACCACAGACTATATGGCAGGGACTGAGTTCTGGCTCGATTTACACCTACAAACACACACAGGCTGTTTTCAGACACAGCAAGACTGGAGGAGGAAGAGGAGAGCACTTGGAGAGGGCCAGCTGGTGTGTTTGTGTGTATATCGACTCTGATATATGCAGAACGCTCCATGCAATTCCCAGTGAGCTTCCCTCTTTTCTCCTCTCTCCATCTCTCTCTTTCTTTTTTTCACATCCCTCTATCTACGCCCTCCTTCTGTCCCTCTCAATTCCCCCCCTCACGCTCACTCATCCCTCTCTCTCTTTCCACAGCTCCATGTCACTGAACCTAGCTCAGTGAGTGGCTGAGGGGGCAGAGAGAGAGGAGAGAGAGAGCCCATTATCAGCCACATGACTAGCTGTTTCCCTGTGTCATGCCTCAGTTGTCTCACTGTCAACATACAGTTTGAGTAAGTCAACAGTGAAAAACATTCACTTACCATAGTCTATTTAACATCTAGACTAGAAAAGCTCAATTCGGCAACAGTTATGAATAAGATACATTTAGCGCCCGCAATGGGGCAGAGGATCCTGCTTAGTTTAGAAAAAAAAGTTTGTTGGGAAAACAGCTAATGATTTATTTGCAGTTGAGCCATGCCATTGCAGATGTAATCTAGCATCTAATTAAGGATACTATTGTTTTAAGTGTTCCCCAAAGAGACAACATCGCTGTGCACTCCACTTCAACAAGCTATTTCTGTATGAGGCTTACATAATCATGCATCCACTCTCCTATTGGCCTCCCTCAAAGGCCT
The DNA here is from genome assembly GCF_002021735.2 of Oncorhynchus kisutch. Lineage (NCBI taxonomy): Eukaryota > Metazoa > Chordata > Actinopteri > Salmoniformes > Salmonidae > Oncorhynchus > Oncorhynchus kisutch. The sequence continues at coordinate 19,228,948 of NC_034197.2, read as the reverse complement.
TATCTTATAGCTGTTATACTACCATTTCTGACACAAACACTTTACAGATCTTGCTCAAGGACTGAGATCGGTTTAGTGTGAGAAAAAGATGGATAAAGGGTTTTGCATGTGGAATAAAAGTATGTTGTGTTGTTTAAAAGTTGTTTTACAATACATTATGCAGAGAAATGTAGCAGCAGATGAGACATTGTCACATAGTGCAGGACCTATAAAGGTCCCACAGGCTACAATCCGATTAAGTACAATTAGCAGGAATGGCATCTACAGGCTGTTTGAAATCAGAGACGTGTCGTCTGGCTTTAATGAAACCCCTAGAGTCGATGTCCTCACGAAAATCGAATTAGCATAATACAAATATCCCTATAGAAATGCATCAGTTTAAGCTACAAAGATCTGTTTTTTGCATGGGCTGCATCTCAACCCACCGCATCCGCCGATGTCTGCTGTGAAAGGTGACAGAGCTACATTGGTGTTTGTCAGACCAGGTGACATCCTGCAAATCTGTCTTCTCATGAAAATGTCTGTAGCGTCCAAACAAATTGGCCTACAAACTATTATGACCCCTTTATGGAAATATGAGACTCTCACAGACATGATGGTGTTCTCTGTTTTGCTCTTACAACCCACGCGGAACTCGTCTGAAGTTGGTACCGGCTCTGCCAATTTCTGTCTGTAGCAACCAAACAGTTTGTGCTACACACTAATATGACGCCTCGCGAACAGCAAGGCTCTCACGAACATGTACATTTCTGCTGTTTTGCTCTAGGATGCTCACAAGCCTCACAAGACATGTCTGAAGGTAGCCCAGTACCAGTTAAAAAAAATAATGGAAGTATACACTGTCTGTACAAAACATTAGGAAAACCTGCTCTTTCATGACATAGACTGACCAGGTGAATCTAGGTGAAAGCTATGATCCCTTACTGATTTCACTTCAATCAGTGTAGATGAAGGGGAGGAGACAGGTTAAAAAATATATTTTTAAGCCTTGAGACATTGAGCCATGGATTGTGTATTCAGAGGTTGAATGGGCAAGACAAAAGATATAAGTGCCTTTTAATGGGGTATGGTAGTACAGTCGGTTCCAGGTGCAGCGGTTTTGTATCAAGAACTGTAACACTGCTGGGTTTTGCACGCTCAACAGTTTCCCGTGTGTATCAAGATGGCCCAACACCCAAAGGACATCCAGCCAACTTGACACAACTGTAAGAAGCTGCCAACCCAATCCCTAAGAAGAAGGCAAATACAAAAGTAAGGTGGTTGGTTAGGCGTATAATGATAACATCAATCTCATTACGGACAACTTTAGCATTTTAGAACATTTTAAACTACTCACTGCTTTTTAGCAACTTTGCAATTACTTATCGTGTTAGCTAACCCTTCCCCTAACCCTAACCCCAACCATAACCCTTTTAGCTAACCCTTCCCCTAACCCTAACCCCAACCATAACCCTTTTAGCTAACCCTTCCCCTAACCCTAACCCCAACCATAACCCTTTTAGCTAACCCTTCCCCTAACCCTAACCCCAACCATAACCCTTTTAGCTAACCCTTCCCCTAACCCTAACCCCAACCATAACCCTTTTAGCTAACCCTTCCCCTAACCCTAACCCCAACCATAACCCTTTTAGCTAACCCTTCCCCTAACCCTAACCCCAACCATAACCCTTTTAGCTAACCCTTCCCCTAACCCTAACCCCAACCATAACCCTTTTAGCTAACCCTTCCCCTAACCCTAACCCCAACCATAACCCTTTTAGCTAACCCTTCCCCTAACCCTAACCCCAACCATAACCCTTTTAGCTAACCCTAACCCCAACCATAACCCTTTAGCTAACCCTAACCCCAACCATACCCCTTTTAGCTAACCCTTCCCTAACCCTAACCCCAACCATAACCCTTTTAGCTAACCCTTCCCCTAACCCTAACCCCAACCATAACCCTTTTAGCTAACCCTTCCCCTAACCCTAACCCCAACCATAACCCTTTTAGCTAACCCTTCCCCTAACCCTAACCCCAACCATTACCCTTTTAGCTAACCCTTCCCCTAACCCTAACCCCAACCATAACCCTTTTAGCTAACCCTTCCCCTAACCCTAACCATAACCCTTTTAGCTAACCCTTCCCCTAACCCCAACCATAACCCTTTTAGCTAACCCTTCCCCTAACCCTAACCCCAACCATAACCCTTTTAGCTAATCCTTCCCCTAACCCTAACCCCAACCATAACCCTTTTAGCTAATCCTTCCCCTAACCCTAACCCCAACCATAACCCTTTTAGCTAACCCTTCCCCTAACCCCAACCATAACCCTTTTAGCTAACCCTTCCCCTAACCCTAACCCCAACCATAACCCTTTTAGCTAATCCTTCCCCTAACCCTAACCCCAACCATAACCCTTTTAGCTAATCCTTCCCCTAACCCTAACCCCAACCATAACCCTTTTAGCTAACCCTTCCCCTAACCCTAACCCCAACCATAACCCTTTTAGCTAACCCTTCCCCTAACCCTAACCCCAACCATAACCCTTTTAGCTAACCCTTCCCCTAACCCTAACCCCAACCATAACCCTTTTAGCTAACCCTTCCCCTAACCCTAACCCCAACCATAACCCTTTTAGCTAACCCTTCCCCTAACCCTAACCCCAACCATAACCCTTTTAGCTAACCCTTCCCCTAACCCTAACCCCAACCATAACCCTTTTAGCTAACCCTTCCCCTAACCCTAACCCCAACCATAACCCTTTTAGCTAACCCTTCCCCTAACCCTAACCCCATCCATAACCCTTTTAGCTAACCCTTCCCCTAACCCTAACCCCAACCATAACCCTTTTAGCTAATCCTTCTCCTAACCCTAAACTTGAACCTTTTAGCTAACCCTAACCCTAACCTTAACCCTTTAACCTAACTCCTAAACTTAACCCTAACCTTAACCTCTAACCCCTAGCCTAGCTAACGTTAGCCATCTAGCCACCTAGCTAGAATTCGTAACATATCATAGACTTTGCAAATTCGTAACATATTGTACATTTATTTAATATCTGCAGGTACTTGGAGTCCATGATACCATGTATCCTAAAGAGTTGTCCAGGGCCTTTGGAAGAAAAACAGCCCCACAACATCAAAGATCCACCACCATACTTCACAGTGGGGATTAAGTACTTTTCTGCATGTATATCTTTCTGTCTACGCCAAACCCACCTCTGGTGTTTGTTTCCAAAAATCTCTATGTTGGTCTCATCTGACCATAGAACCCAGTCCCATTGAAAGTTCTAGTAACATTTGGCAAACTGTAGGTGCTTGAGTTTGTTGTTTGATGACAGCAAAGGCTTTTTTATGGCAACCCTCCCAAACAACTTGTGGTTATGTAGGTGGTGTCTGATCGTAGTTTTGGTGACTTTCTGACCCCAAGACCCAACTAACGTCTGAAATTATCCAGCTGTGATCCTTTGAGATTTTTTGGCCACCCTCACTGTGCGTGGGGTCAATATAGACACACGTCCTCTTCTAGGCCGATTGTTAACATCTCCAGTTGCTTTAAACTTCATAATAATTGTCCTGATAGTGGAAATGGGCATTTCAACCGTTGAGCTATTTTCTTATAGCCATTTCCTGATTTGTGCAGCTCAACAACCTTTTGTCGCACATCATAGTGATGGATGACTATGGGAACTTGGCCAGTGTGTTATCCTTATACCCCAGTGAAACAGGAAGTCATGGCTTACCACTGAAGTGAAAGGGAATATACTTCAGTTTAGATTTTACTCATAAGAATTTGTAGGGATGCCATTATTGTGCACACGTTTAGTCCTTGCTATTAACATCTTAAAACAATTCCAGATGTTAGCTTAGTAACATCGCCCTGCCTCCAACCAAGTAAGACGAACCCAGCCTGACAACTCTTCATCTGAGCTTCCTACAGCATATCCTGCCCACAGTTTGACTTGCTGGGTTGAAAGACAGGTACTATTTCTGTGACACACACACACAACAACAACAACAACAACAACAACAACAACAAAAAACATGTCAAATCTGTAGTTTCCGATGTGAAAAACGTTCACATATAAAAATCTAATTTTCACATTTGTTGTTTCACGTGTAAAAAAAAATCACATATGAAACTGCAAATTAGATTTTTAGATGTGATTGTTTTTCATATGGGACTTGTAATTCCACATGTGAAAGTTAACAAATCAAATGTGCTATTTCAGATGTAAGAAACTTTTTGTAAATAAAGCAAATGTCAACAAATACTGTATAGCCTAAAAACATGGTTAAAACTATCATTTTGATATCATGGATGGTCAGTCCTTGCATCCATAGCGTTGTCTATGGATATGAGAGTGGTTGCATTTCTCCAGCCCCATCCCTCAGCTTCTTACCAAATCTAACAAACAAGCTAAAAGGGACAGCCAATAAGATGGAAATGACGTTAATGAACTTAAAAAGTAGAACATCTTTCTGAGAGAAACCTCACCTGACATACGGACTAGATCTATGAGAGAACATCTGGTACTTACTGGTATATCAACAACAAAAGAAGGAGAAGTTCCTGAGGATGCAGTGAGGGAGTTCCTGCTTACAGCGTTTCAGATCCCACGTGAAGCTGTCGACAAAATCACACTCGAAAGTGTACACCGTATCGGACAGAGATATGAGCGCCCAATCGTTGCCAAATTTGCGTTCTTTAAAGAAAACTAATGGTTAAAAGCCTGGGTAAAAGACTTGCTGGCATGAAAATATGCATGAATGATCAGTTCCCGAAGGAATTTGCAGAGCGGCGTAAAATTCTGTAACAAATATTCAAGGAGATTAAAAGGTCAAGTGTAGCTCTCAAAGTCGATAAACTGTATATTGATAACCAAATGTTCCAAGACACAAACACTACTCCATTGCTATTCTAAATATTGCAAAGTTACCACTGAATAATGGAACATCCAATGCCATGGTGGCCATGGAAGAAAAAAGTATATAGAAAAGCAATAAAATAGAACAATTATTAAAGAAATAAACTACAACTATACTATACCATTCTAGCATTCTAGATAGGAATGGAGAATAATTAGTATTAGAATTCCCAGGTATAGTATTTCATAAATTGATAAGACAGCGTTAGAAGAAAGGATCCTTATTGAAACAACACATCTTCAAATATAAGGAACTGGAACACAAAGGTACTCAATCAACATGGAAGAGATTAAACACAGCAAACAGATGACATACAGTTGAAGCGGGAAGTTTACGTACAGCTTAGCCAAATACGTTTAAACTCATTTTTTCACAATCCCTGACATTTAAACCATTTAAAGATTCCCTGTCTTAGGTCAGTAAGGATCACCAATTTATTTTTAAAATGTGAAATGTCAGAATAATAGTAGAGACAATTATTTATTTCAGCTTGTATTTCTTTCATCACATTCCCAGTGGGTCAGAAGTTTACATACACTCAATTAGTATTTGGTAGCATTGCCTTGAAATTGTTTAACTTGGGTCAAATGTTTTGGGTATCCTTCCACAAGCTTCTCACAATAAGTTGGGAGAATTTTGGCCCATTCCTCCTGACAGAGCTGGTGTAATTGAGTCAGGTTTGTAGGCCTCTTTGCTCGCACACGCTTTTTCAGTTCTGCCGACACATTTTCTAAAGAATTGAGGTCAGGGCTTTGTGATGGCCACTCCAATACCTTGACTTTGTTGTCCTTTGTTGTCCTTTGGAAGTATGCTTGGGGTCATTGTCCATTTGGAAGACCCATTTGCGACCAAGCTTTAACTTCCTGAATGATGTCTTGAGATGTTGCTTCACTATATCCACGTAATCTTCCGCCCTCATGATGCCATCTATTTTGTGATGTGCACCAGCCCCTCCTGCAGCAAAGCACCCGACAACATGATGCTGCCACACCCACAACATGATGCTGCCACCCCCGTGCTTCACGGTTGGGATGGTGTTTTCAGCTTGCCTCCCCCTTTTTCCTCCAAACATAACGATGGTCATTATGGCCAAACAGTTCTATTTTTGTTTCATCAGACCAGATGACATTTCTCCAAAAAGTATGATCTTTGTCCCCATATGCAGTTGCAAACAGTAGTCTGAGTTTTTTATGCCGGTTTTGGAGCAGTGGCTTCTTCCTTTCTGAGCAGCCTTTCAGGCTATGTCAATATAGGACTCGTTTTACTGTGGATATAGAACCTTCTGTACCTGTTTGCTCCAGCATCTTCGCAAGGTGCTTTGCTGTTGATCTGGGATTGATTTGCACTTTTTGCACCAAAGTACGTTAATCTCTAGGAGACAAAATGTGTCTCCTTACTGAGCGGTGTGACGGCTGTGTGGTCCCATGGTGTTTATACTTGTGTACTATTGTTTGTACAGATGAACGTGGTACCTTCAGGTGTTTGGAAATTGCTCTCAAGGATGAACCAGACTTGTGGAGGTCTACAATTTTTTTTCTGAGGTCTTGGTTGATTTCTTTTCAGTTCCCCATGATGTCAAGCAATGAGGCACTGAGTTTGGTAGGCCTTGAAATACATCCACAGGTACACCTCCAATTGACTCAAATGATGTCAATTAGCCTATCAGAAGCTTCTAAAGCATGACATAACTTTCTGGAATTTTCCAAGCTGTAAAAAGGCACATTCAACTTAGTGTATGTAAACTTCTGACCCACTGGAATTGTGATACAGTGAATTATTGTAACGGCCGTTGGTAGAAGAAAGTGAGGACCAAAGCGCAGCGTGGAACGTGTTCGTCATTTTTATTAATGGAACTGAACACTGATTAACAAAACAACAAAAGAGAACAACCGAAACAGCTCCGTCAGGTGCAAAACACACTAAACAGAAAATAACTACCCACACCACACAGGTGGGAAAAGGCTACCTAAGTATGGTTCTCAATCAGAGACAACGATAGACAGCTGCCTCTGATTGGGAACCATACCAGGCCAAACACAGAAATATAAAACATAGAACAAAACATAGAATGCCCACCCCAACTCACGCCCTGACCAAACAAAATAGAGACATAAAAAAGGAACTTAGGTCAGGACGTGACAATTATAAGTGAAACAATCTGTCTGTAAACAATTGTTGGAAAAATGACTTGTGTCATGCACAAAGTAGATGTCCTAACCAACTTGCCAAAACTGTAGTTTGTTAACAAGAAATTTGTGGAGTGGTTGAAAAACAAATTTTAATGACTCCAACCTAAGTGTATGTAAACTTCCAACTTCAAATGTAGAAGGCACAGTATGTGGGTATATGCAGATGTATTGTGATGGATGGTGGAGTGTGGGTTTTTGTGTTTGGAGAAGTGTGTAGTTAAGTGAATGAAACAGGATAAGTGTTGCAATCCCAGATCCTGTGTGTGTTTGTGAGCAGGGGTTGTGAGTGAGAGCATTCCATTTTGTGCAGATTTGGGATATACATTTTAAAATACATTAATTTCTTTATTTTCCTATCATGATAGAATGGTACCCAACCCTATACCCTTGATACCCACCTGAGCGACCCATACACTAAGGAGAAGTCCTTATCTGTTTTATGGGCCTACTGTAAGTAGTCTATGCACAGTCAAATCAGAAAGATGAATGCGGTCAGAGACCTACTAAAATAGCACCGCCCCCTCAAGATTCTGAGCCTGCCTGGCAGGGTTGGTCCTATAAAGGCAGAGCCCCCTGATGGGAGAGCATAATATACAAGGAAATTCTCAAAGCTGCTAATGAGAACCTTGAGAACCTTGTACCTAGCCGGCGGGGTGCCCCCACCCAGGTAGTGGCAGTGCTGGCAACACTAGCTGCAGTAACCCATGGGCAGGGGTCACACTCAGACATTCAGAGAGAGGGTATATTATTGTGGCCCTGGTGGCACAAAATAATCAAAGGTCTGACTGCACAGAGATGCTTGGGTATATGGTCACAATGGGGGTCCAGCGTGTGTGTGTTTCAGGGGAAGGGGGTGTATCTGATCTCCATTACCTAGGACTTGATAATGGTTAATCAAATCTCCCAATTTTTGCTCAATTTTGCATGCCTTCTCAAACAGCTGCACCTGTATATGCATTCGTAAATCAAGTATTTCCTTGAGTTGGGCTCTGGGATGGAACAACTGTTCCATCCCAGAGTTTATGGTTGTTTTGGGGGGAAAGGGGTTGAGTGTGTGTGTGTGTGTGTGTGTGTGTGTGTGTGTGTGTGTGTGTGTGTGTGTGTGTGTGTGTGTGTGTGTGTGTGTGTGTGTGTGTGTGTGTGTGTGTGTGTGTGTGTGTGCGTGTGTGCGTGTGTGTGCATGTGAGCGTGTGTGTGTGTACCCCACAACTGTTGCTAGGGAGTAATGATGTTAGGGACAATATAGGATGAATCACAATAATTGTTTGCTAAAATAGTAATTGCTTGCCAAAACTGTAATTTTTGTGATGGCAATACTTTGCATGAACTGCCTACATTATGAATATTATTGGTTAATTATGGAAATTAAGACAAGCAGGATTTTTAATATATATATATATATGTTTTTTAATAGCTATATATAATGCAAATCGAGGTGAGGGCGTTGGAAATGCTTTTGACCGTTGATCTGCTTCTGTTATGTGGGTGGCACTGTGTGCTCCTTTCCAAGGATTGGTCTGCTTCTGTTATGTGGGTGGCACTGTGTGCTCCTTTCGAAGGATTGGTCTGCTTCTGTTATGTGGGTGGCACTGTGTGCTCCTTTCCAAGGATTGGTCTGCTTCTGTTATGTGGGTGGCACTGTGTGCTCCTTTCCAAGGATTGGTCTGCTTCTGTTATGTGGGTGGCACTGTGTGCTCCTTTCCAAGGATTGGTCTGCTTCTGTTATGTGGGTGGCACTGTGTGCTCCTTTCAAAGGATTGGTCTGCCGGTCACTGGGATGGCAATCCATTTAGAATGGGGAGGGTTTTAGTGGGTGGAATAGTGGGGAACAATTGGAGGTTTACCTCATAAATATATTTGAAAAATATGATAAATATATGATAAATATATTTGAAATACGTATATATATTAATATATTTGAAAAGTGTATCTCATTATGGTAAATGGTGAAATTGTAATGGCTTCGCAGATAATAAGAAAAGAGTAAATCAGTATTTACTTGGCTAAAAGAGAAGGAATATAATATCTATTGTTTACAGGAAACTCATTCAACAATTTTAGATGAAGTTGTGTGGAAAAAGGACTGGGGGGTGAAATGTATTTCTCCTATGGGCAAAGAAATTCAAAAAGGGGTGATGACATGAAATATTAATTGTCCAAACAGATCCTCAAGGTAGATGGATGAGTTTAAATATGTTATTGGACCATTAACAGATATGGCTCATTAACCTAAACGGGCCAAATAAGGATGATCCATGCTACTTTGAAAATATATATAATAATTGATCTACCCTACAATCAACACAATACTCTAATATTATGGTGAGAGATTATAATACGGTTTTACATACCTCTATGGAATGTAAAATAAATCACTCCAAACTATCACCCTTGTGCACGTAAGGAAATCACAAATGTCATGGATATATTGGATATAGTGGATATATGGAGGCTTTAAGATCCTGACCTAGTGAAATGTAACGTAAACTCATGTAAACTCGTACATAGCCTTGGTCCGTACAATTGCCCTTATTTTAGCGCCCCAAAAACGTAATACTTCCAGATCAACTGTAATGTCAATACCATTGTAAAGCACAATTTCTCCCCTTTCCAACAGAATCAATTACATGACCTAAACACTGCCCCGTTTCTGCATAATTCAAGGAGGCAATGAGCCCCGGCGGGTCTTTTTAAAAATGGCGGGTGGGGAAGCGAAACGAATGTGTGATAGTGAGAAGGAGAGATGTCGTGTGTGAAAATAGCTTTTTTTCACTCGTTCTGTCCAACTTATCCAACTTATGTCCTTATCGCCTCTAAAATGAAAATAAAACACTATAAAGAGTTTATATATATATATATATATATATATAATGTGTCATTACATACCCATTTGAAGGTTTGTGTCGAATTTGAATCGGGTTTTTAGGGCGGTGCTAAAGTGATCTTAGAAGTAAACAGCGGCTTTGAGAATGATGATCGCATGCAATGATGACGTAAAAAACGACTAGGTATCCCCCCTTAGCCTGTCACTGTCCATTTCTTGTTTTTAAAGGATGAGAGAAGTGCTACACCTGGTGGAGAGAGATTGTAAGACAGAAATAGTTGCTCTATGCGTGCTGTACGTTATGACATAACACATCTAGAAGTAACGGAGGGTCCGTTTTTTCAACTTTTCTCCAATACTATAGAGGCATTACCATGTCGATCAACGCTTAAATAAACACCTAGTTCACACCCCCGATTTTGAAGTCAACACAGTCGCTACAGTCCCATTAGTTTTCTTTGTAGCCTCGTTTGAATGTTGCGGTTGCGCACATTTGTAAGGAATGGGGTGAATTTACGTTACATGGCCGAGGCTCAATCAAGCTAGGAATCTTGATTACATTCTTATGTCATTCTCTCTGGCACCAAAAGTTTTTAAAGTGTTTATAGGGGAAAGAATGCGGTCGGACCATAATTGGCATATATAGTACTCTTACAGAATTTCCACGTGGGCGAGGATATTGGAAATGTAATCAAAGCCTATTGGATGATAACTTGTTTTTAACTAGTTCTGAAGAATTTATAACTTACTTTTTCGTACATAACATCCCGTTATTGTATTGGACACTGTTAAATGTGCCTTAAGAGGCCATGCATTTCAGTACTCATCTCTAAAATAAAAGCAATTTAGGTCAAAAGTGTCCATATAAACAAACCAAATGAATGGACTAACAGTACAGATAGATAGCAAAAAACAACCATAGAGGCTCAGAATAAGTTTGAGGAAAACAAAAAGAAAATGGAGGAACTTATTCACGTAAGATCCGGTGTAATATATTATTTAAAAAATAAATCGAACTGGATGGAATATGGAGAAAAATGCACCAAATTATCTTCAACATGGAAATGCTACCAAAAATAATTGACTGAAACTTGTTACAAATGACGGAGTCCCCCTTGATTCACCAAACAATATGTTGAAAGGGGGGGTAAAGTACTTTAAGCAGATGTTTTCATTTCAAATCAAATCAAATTGCATTTGTAACATGTGCTGAGTACAACAGGTGTAGTTTCACCTTACAGTGAAAATCTTACAAGCCCTTAACCAACAGTTTAAAGAACAATGAGCAGATAAAAATAGATAAAAGCAGCAGAAAAATAATAATAGCGAGGCTATATACAGGGTATTACGGTACAGAGTCAATGTGGAGGCTATATACAGGGTATTACGGTACAGAGTCAATGTGGAGGCTATATACAGGGTATTACGGTACAGAGTCAATGTGGAGGCTATATACAGGGTATTACGGTACAGAGTCAATGTGGAGGCTATATACAGGGTATTACGGTACAGAGTCAATGTGGAGGCTATATACAGGGTATTACGGTACAGAGTCAATGTGGAGGCTATATACAGGGTATTACGGTACAGAGTCAATGTGGAGGCTATATACAGGGTATTACGGTACAGAGTCAATGTGGAGGCTATATACAGGGGGTACCAGTACAGAGTCAATGTGGAGGCTATATACAGGGGGTACCAGTACAGAGTCAATGTGGAGGCTATATACAGGGTATTACGGTACAGAGTCAATGTGGAGGCTATATACAGGGTATTACGGTACAGAGTCAATGTGGAGGCTATATACAGGGTATTACGGTACAGAGTCAATGTGGAGGCTATATACAGGGGGTACCAGTACAGAGTCAATGTGGAGGCTATATACAGGGGGTACCAGTACAGAGTCAATGTGGAGGCTATATACAGGGGGTACCAGTACAGAGTCAATGTGGAGGCTATATACAGGGGGTACCAGTACAGAGTCAATGTGGAGGCTATATACAGGGGGTACCAGTACAGAGTCAATGTGGAGGCTATATACAGGGGGTACCAGTACAGAGTCAATGTGGAGGCTATATACAGGGGGTACCAGTACAGAGTCAATGTGGAGGCTATATACAGGGGGTACCGGTACAGAGTCAATGTGGAGGCTATATACAGGGGGTACCGGTACAGAGTCAATGTGGAGGCTATATACAGGGGGTACCGGTACAGAGTCAATGTGGAGGCTATATACAGGGGGTACCGGTACAGAGTCAATGTGGAGGCTATATACAGGGGGTACCGGTACAGAGTCAATGTGGAGGCTATATACAGGGGGTACCAGTACAGAGTCAATGTGGAGACTATATACAGGGGGTACCGGTACAGAGTCAATGTGGAGGCTATATACAGGGGGTACCAGTACAGAGTCAATGTGGAGGCTATATACAGGGGGTACCAGTACAGAGTCAATGTGGAGGCTATATACAGGGGGTACCAGTACAGAGTCAATGTGGAGGCTATATACAGGGGGTACCAGTACAGAGTCAATGTGGAGGCTATATACAGGGGGTACCAGTACAGAGTCAATGTGGAGGCTATATACAGGGGGTACCAGTACAGAGTCAATGTGGAGGCTATATACAGGGGGTACCAGTACAGAGTCAATGTGGAGGCTATATACAGGGGGTACCAGTACAGAGTCAATGTGGAGGCTATATACAGGGGGTACCAGTACAGAGTCAATGTGGAGGCTATATACAGGGGGTACCGGTACAGAGTCAATGTGGAGGCTATATACCGGGGGTACCAGTACAGAGTCAATGTGGAGGCTATATATAGGGGGTACCAGTACAGAGTCAATGTGGAGGCTATATACAGGGGGTACCGGTACAGAGTCAATGTGGAGGCTATATACAGGGGGTACCAGTACAGAGTCAATGTGGAGGCTATATACAGGGGGTACCGGTACAGAGTCAATGTGGAGGCTATATACAGGGGGTACCGGTACAGAGTCAATGTGGAGGCTATATACAGGGGGTACCGGTACAGAGTCAATGTGGAGGCTATATACAGGGGGTACCGGTACAGAGTCAATGTGGAGGCTATATACAGGGGGTACCGGTACAGAGTCAATGTGGAGGCTATATACAGGGGGTACCAGTACAGAGTCAATGTGGAGGCTATATACAGGGGGTACCGGTACAGAGTCAATGTGGAGGCTATATACAGGGGGTACCAGTACAGAGTCAATGTGGAGGCTATATACAGGGGGTACCAGTACAGAGTCAATGTGGAGGCTATATACAGGGGGTACCAGTACAGAGTCAATGTGGAGGCTATATACAGGGGGTACCGGTACAGAGTCAATGTGGAGGCTATATACAGGGGGTACCGGTACAGAGTCAATGTGGAGGCTATATACAGGGGGTACCGGTACAGAGTCAATGTGGAGGCTATATACAGGGGGTACCAGTACAGAGTCAATGTGGAGGCTATATACAGGGGGTACCAGTACAGAGTCAATGTGGAGGCTATATACAGGGGGTACCAGTACAGAGTCAATGTGGAGGCTATATACAGGGGGTACCAGTACAGAGTCAATGTGGAGGCTATATACAGGGGGTACCAGTACAGAGTCAATGTGGAGGCTATATACAGGGGGTACCAGTACAGAGTCAATGTGGAGGCTATATACAGGGGGTACCAGTACAGAGTCAATGTGGAGGCTATATACAGGGGGTACCGGTACAGAGTCAATGTGGAGGCTATATACAGGGGGTACCGGTACAGAGTCAATGTGGAGGCTATATACAGGGGGTACCAGTACAGAGTCAATGTGGAGGCTATATACAGGGGGTACCGGTACAGAGTCAATGTGGAGGCTATATACAGGGGGTACCGGAACAGAGTCAATGTGGAGGCTATATACAGGGGGTACCGGTACAGAGTCAATGTGGAGGCTATATACAGGGGGTACCGGAACAGAGTCAATGTGGAGGCTATATACAGGGGGTACCGGTACAGAGTCAATGTGGAGGCTATATACAGGGGGTACCGGAACAGAGTCAATGTGGAGGCTATATACAGGGGGTACCGGAACAGAGTCAATGTGGAGGCTATATACAGGGGGTACCGGTACAGAGTCAATGTGGAGGCTATATACAGGGGGTACCGGTACAGAGTCAATGTGGAGGCTATATACAGGGGGTACCGGTACAGAGTCAATGTGGAGGCTATATACAGGGGGTACCGGTACAGAGTCAATGTGCGGGCAGGGGCACCAGTTAGTCAAGGTAATTGTGGTAAAATGTACTTGTGCATAGATAATAAACAGAGAGTAGCAGCAGCGTACATGGGGGGGGGGGGGTGCAATGCAAATAGTCTGGGAACCATTTGATTAGCTGTTCAGGAGTCATATGGCTTGGGGGTAGAAGCTGTGTTAAGAAGCCTCTTGGAACTAGACTTGGCACTCCGGTAATGCTTGCCATGCGGTAGCAGGGAGAACAGTGTATGACTAGGGTGGCTGGAGTCTTTGACAATTTTTAGGGCTTCCTCTGACACTGCCTGGTACAGAAGTCCTGGATGGCAGGAAGCTTGGCCCCAGTGATGTACTGGGCCGTATGCACTACCCTCTGTAGTGCCTTGCGGTCAGAGGCCGAGCAGTTGCCATACCAGGAAGGGATGCTCTCGATGGGGCAGCTGTAGAACGTTTTGAGGATCTGAGGACCCATGGCAAATATTTTCAGTATCCTGAGGAGGAACAGGCTTTGTCGTGCCCTCTTCTCGACTGTTTTGGTGTTTGGACCATGATAGTTTGTTGGGGATGTGGACACCAAGGAACTTGAAGCTCTCACCCTGCTCCACTACAGCCCCGTCGATGAGAATGGGTGCATGCTCGGTCCTCCTTTTCCTGTAGTCCACAATCATCTCCCTTGTCTTGAACATGTTGAGGGAGATGTTGTTGTCCTGGGACCACAAGGCCAGGTCTCTGACCTCCCTATAGGCTGTCTAGTCGTTGTCGGTGATAAGGCCTACCACTGTTGTCATCTGCAAACTTGATGATGGTGTTGGAGTTGTGCCTGGCCATGCAGTCATGAGTGAACAGGGAGTACAGGAGGGGGCTGAGCCAAAAGGGCAGTGTGGAGTGCATCATGTGTGGATCTGTTGGGGTGGTATGCAAATTGGAGTGGGTTTAGGTTTTCTGGGATAACGGTGTTGATGTGAGCCATGACCAGCATTTCAAAGGACTTCCTGGCTACAGACGTAGTCATTTAAGCATTTAGGCATTTAGGTGTTCTTGGGCACAGGGACTATGGTGGTCTGCGTGAAACATGTTGGTATTACAGACTCAGTCAGGGACAGGTTGAAAATGTTAGTGAAGACACTTGCCAGTTGGTCAGCGCATGCTCGGAGTACACGTCCTGGTAATCCGTCTGGCACTGCGGCCTTGTGAATGTTGACCTGTTTAAAGGGCTTACTCACATCGGTTATGAAGATTGTGATCACACAGTCGTCTGGAACAGCTGATTCGCTCATGCACATTTCAGTGTCACTTGCCTCGAAGCAATCACAATTTAGCTCGTCTGGTAGGCTAGTGTCACTGGGCAGCTCGCGGCTGTGCTTCCCTTTGTAGTCTGTAATAGTTTGCAAGCTCTGCCACATCCGACGAGCATCTCCTCAATCTCCACTAACCAAATCTAATTTTTTCTATTAATAATGTAGAATTACCAGCTCTACAGAAAGACTCATGTGAAGGCCAAATTACAGAGGAGGAACTTCTTGGTGCAATTAACTTCTTGGTGACAGGGGGCAGTATTTTCACGTCCGGATGAAATGCATGCCCAAATTCAACTTCCTGCTACTCATCCCCAGGAGATAAGAAGTTTCTAAAGCTGTTTGAATCATGTCTGTGAGTATAACAGAACTTATTTAGCAGGCGAAACCCCGAGAACAAACCATTGAGATTTTTTTGTTTGTTGAGGTCACTCTCTTTTCAATTGGTTTTTCATTGGGAATCCAGATTTCTAAGGGACCTTCTTGCAGTTCCTATCGCTTCCACTGGATGTCAACAGTCTTTAGAAATTGGTTGAGGTTATTCCTTTGTGTAATGAAGAAGTACGGCCATCTTGAACGAGGGTCACAAGTGTACTGTGAGATAGAGGCGCCTAACCAGAAAGCGTGCTACAGTTTGTTTTCCTCCTGTATTGAACACAGTTCATCCCGTCTTCAATTTTATCGATTATATACGTTACAAAATACCTAAAGGTGTATTACAAAAGTAGTTTGAAATGTTTTGGCAAAGTTTACAGGTAACTTGTGAGATATTTTGTAGTCACGTTGTGCAGGTTGGAACAGGTGTTTTTCTGGAATAAACGCGCCAAATAAATTGACATTTTGGATATATATCAACGGAATTAATCAAACAAAAGGACCATTTGTGATGTTTACGGGACATATTGGAGTGCCAACAAAAGAAGCTCGTCAAAGGTAAGGCATTAATTATATATATTTTTCTGTTTTGTGTCACGCCTGCAGGGTTGAAATATGTTTTCTCTCTTTGTTTACGGAGGTGCTGTCCTCAGATAATAGCATCGTTTTCTTTCGCCGAAAAGCATTTTTGAAATCTGACATGTTGGCTGGATTCACAAGTGTAGCTTTAATTTGCTATCTTGCATGTGTGATTTAATGAAAGTTAGATTTTTATAGTAATTTATTTGAATTTGGCGCTCTGCATTTTCCCTGGCTTTTGGCCAGAGAAGTTAAAGCCTTTATGTCCGGGAAAACTCCAGGGTTGGATGGAATACCAGTGGAGGTATACCAAACCTTTTTTGATATACACAGAGGACAGTTGTTAGCATGTTTTAACCACTCTTTTAACCACTCACTCTATATAAATGGGAGATTATCGGACACTCAAGAAGAAGGTCTGATTTCATTATTGCTGAAACAGGATCCAAGTGGTAAATAAAGATCCAGTCCATTAAAAAAATTGGAGGCCTCTTACACTTCAGTGTTGTGATGCCAAAATTCTAGCAAAATGCTTATCGCATCGAATTAAAATGGTGTTGTTGGATATTATTCATCCTAGTCAGAAAGGTTCTTTACATGGACGATACATTGGAGATAATATAAGACAAGTATTGGAAACAATAGAACCCTATAAATAATATTTTAAACCAGGCCTGGTATCCATAGCTGACTTTGAAAAGGCCTTTGATAAAGCATGACTGGAGTGTATATATAAATGCCTTTAATATTTCTATTTTAGAGAATCTCTTATAAAATGGGTTCATGTTATGTATAGTAACCCTAGGTGTAAAATTGTAAATAATGGCTACTTCTCAGAAAGTTTTAGACTGTCAAGAGGAGTAAAACAAGGTTGTCCATTATTGGCATATCTTTTTATTATTGCCATGTAAATATTAGCTGTTAGAATCAGATCCAACAGTAATATTAAGGGGTTGGAAATCCAGGGCTTAAAAACAAAAGTATCATTGTACACTGATGATTCATGATTTATTTTAAATGCACAATTTGGATCCCTCCACAGCCTCATAGAGAATCTATATTAATTTTTAACCTCTTTGGATAAGTGTACTATATTACATATTGGATCACTTAAAAATACAACTTTCACATTATTGTGTAGTTTACTAACAAATTATGTTGACATACTCGGTATACATATCCCCCCAAAAAAGAAATTATCTCACTCTAATACATTTTAATAGAAAGATAGCAAAAATAGATAAGATCTTGCTACCATGGGGAAAAAAAGTATAATCTACCTGATTAACTCTTTAGTTTCAATCCCAGTTGATCTATTTGCTTATGGTCTTGCCCACACCTAGTGACCATTTTTTTTATTACGATGTAGAAACCAAAAAAGTGATAAACAAATCAAAATATATTTTATATTGTACATTTTTCAATGTAGCCACACTTTGCCTTGGTGGCAGCTTTGCACACGCTTGGCATTTTATCAACCAACTTTAACACTTTTTTGGTTACTACATGATTCCATATGTGTTATTTCAATGTAGAAAATAGTTAAACTAAAGAAAAACCCTGGAATAAGTAGGTGTGTCCAAACTTTGACTGGTAGTGTATATGTACAGTATGTGTATTTATATATGTATGTGTTTACAGTGCATTCGGAAAGTTTTCAGACCCCTTGACTTTTACAACATTTGGTTACGTTACATACAGCCTTATTCTGAAATGGATACAAAAAAATCCTCATCAATCTACACACAATAGTCCATAATGACAAAGCAAAAACAGATTTTTAGAAATGTTTGCTAATTTATTCATAATAAATAACAGTATTCCTACTCTTTGCGATGAGACAAAAAAAAATTGCTCAGGTGCATCTACTGTTTCCATTGATCATCCTTGAGATGTTTCTACAACTTGATTGGAGTCCACCTGTGGTAAATTCAATTGATTGGACATGATTTGGAAAGGCACACACCTGTCAGTAAAAGGCACATGACAGCCAACTTGGAGTTTGCCGAAAGAAACCTAAAGACTCTCAGACCATGAGAAACAAGATTCCCGGGTCTGATGAAACCAAGATTGAACTCTTTGGCCTGAATTCCAAGCGTCACGTCTGGAGGAAACCTGGCACCATCCCTACGGTGAAGCATGGTGGTGGCAGCATCATGCTGCGGGGATGTTTTTCAGCAGCAGGACTGGGAGACGAGGCAGGATCGAGGTAAAGATGAACGGAGCAAAGTACAAAGAGATCCTTGATGAAAACCTGCCGGTGCTAAGGACCTCAGACTGGAGCAAAAGTTCACCTTCCAACAGGACAACGACCCGAAGCACACAGCCAACACAACGCAGGAGTAGCATCAGGACGAGTCTCTGAATGTCATTGAGCTCCCCATCCAACCTGACAGAGCTTAATAAGAGGATATCCAAAGATGGATGAGAGAAGCTCCCCAAATACAGGTGTGCCAAGCTTGAAGCGTAATTCCTAAGAAGACTCAAGGCTGTAATCGCTGCCTAAGGTGCTTCAACAAAGTCCCGAGGAAAGGGTCTGAATACTTATGTAAATGTGATATTTCCATTTTTTTTTATGAACTTCCAAAAAAGTCAAAACATTTCTGGGGTGTAGATTGATGAAGTGGAAAAAACTATTTAGTACATTTTAGAATACGTCTGTAATGTAACAAAATGTGGAAAAAGTTAAGGGGTCTGAATACTTCCCAAATGCAGATATTTATTTGTATGTATTTATTTAACCTTTATTTAACTAGGCAAGTCAGTTAAGAACAAATTCTTATTTACAATGAAGGCCTACCCCAGCTAAACCCTAACATATGTGAGTATGTACAGTTGAAGTCAGAAGTTTACACATACCTTAGTCAAATACAGTTAAACTCAGTTTTTAGGTCAGTTAGGATCACCACTTTATTTTAAGAATGTGAAATGTCAGAATAATATTAGAGAGAATGATTTATTTCAGCTTTTATTTCTTTCATCACATTCCCAGTGGATCAGAAGTTTACATACTGTCACGTCCTGACCATAGAAAGCCTTTATTTTCTATGGTAGAGTAGGTCAGGGCGTGACTAGGGGGGTTAGTCTAGTTTGTATTTTCTATGTGGGGTTCTAGGTTGTTTTTTCTATGTTGGGGGTTTTGGTATGTTTCCCAATTAGAGGCAGCTGGCTATCGTGGTCTCTAATTGGGGATCGTAAGCATTCTTTCCACCTGTGGGTTATGGGATATTGTTTCTGCGTAGTTGCCTGTTGTGCACTGCATTGTCATCACGGTTCGTTTGTTCTTTATTTTGCTTTTGTATTTGCTTAAGTTTCACTTTCATTAAAATGATATGGAACTCAACGTATGCTGCGCCTTGGTCCGATCATTACTACGAACAACGTGACACATACACTCAATTAGTATTTGGTAGCTTTGCCTTGAAATTGTTTAAATGGGTCAAACATTTTGGGTAGCCTTCCAAAAGCTTCACACAATAAGTTGGTTGAATTTTGTCCCCTTCCTCCTGACAGAGCTGGTGTAACTGAGTCAGGTTTGTAGGCCTCCTTGCTCTCACACGCTTTTTCAGTTCTGCCCACACATTTTCTATAGGATTGAGGTCAGGGCTTTGAGATGGCCACTCCAATACCTTGACTTTGTTGTCCTTAAGCCATTTTGCCACAACTTTGGAAGTATGCTTGGGGTCATTGTACATTTGGAAGACGCATTTTCGTCCAAGCTTTAACTTCCTGACTGATGTCTTAAGATGTTGCTTCAATATATCCACGTAATTTTATGTCCTCATGCGGCCATCTATTTTGTGAAGTGCACCCATCCCTCCTGCAGCAAAGCACCCCCACAACATGATGCTGCCAAGTACGATCTCATGTGCAGTTGCAAACCGTAGTCTGGCTTTTTTTATGGCGGTTATGGAGCAGAGGCTTCTTCCTTGCTGAGCAGCCTTTCAGTATAGTCAATATAGGACTTGTTTACTGTGGATATAGATACTTTTGTACCTGTTTCCTCCAATATCTTCACAAGGTCCTTTGCTGTTGATCTGGGATTGATTTGCACTTTTCGCAACAAAGTACATTCATCTCTAGGAGACAGAACGCGTCTCCTTCCTGAGCGGTATGACGGCTGCGTGGTCCCATGGTGTTTATACTTGCGTACTATTGTTTGTAAAGATGAACGTGGTACCTTCAAGTGTTTGGAAATATCTCCCAAGGATGAACCAGACTTGTGGAGGTCTACAAAAAAAATGTAGGTCTTGGCTGATTTCTTTAGATTTTCCCATGATGTCAAGCAAAGAGGCACTGAGTTTGAAGGTTGGTCTTGAAATACATCCACAGGTACACCTCCAATTGACTCAAAGTATGTCAATTAGCCTATCAGAAGCTTCTAAAGCCATGACATAATTTTCTGGAATTTTCAAGCTTTATAAAGGCACAGTCAACTTAGTGTATGTAAACTTCTGCCCGATTGGAATTGTGACACAGTGAATTATAAGTGAAATAATCTATCTGTAAACATTTGTTGGAAAAATTACTTATGTCATGCACAAAGTAGATGTCCTAACCGACTTTCCAAAACTATAGTTCGTTAACAAGAAATTTGTGGAGTGGTTGACAGACAAGTTTTAATGACTCCAACCTAAGTGTATGTAAACTTCCGACTTCAACTGTATGTTTGTATGTGTATGTATATAGATATATAGATTAATTTATATATATATGTCACGTTCTGACCTTATTTCCTTTGTTTTGTCATTATTTAGTATGGTCAGGGCGTGAGTTGGGTGGGCAGTCTATGTTTGTTTTTCTATGATTTGGGTATTTCTATGTTTCGGCCTAGTATGGTTCTCAATCAGAGGCAGGTGTCATTAGTTGTCTCTGATTGAGAATCATACTTAGGTAGCCTGGGTTGCACTGTTTGTTTGTGGGTGATTGTCTATGTTGATGGCTTGTTTCAGCGTAGCTCGCATTAGCTTCACAGTTGTTATTTTGTTTACTGTTTTTGTATAGTGTTTCAGTGTTCAGTGTTTTCTTTATTAAAATTCATGATGAACACATATCACGCCGCATTTTGGTCCTCCGATCCTTCTCGCCTCTCCTCTTCAGATGAAGAGGAGGACGACCGTGACAATATATTTACAAAAAATATATATGGAGGATTGGAAATGATGCAGACAATTACATTGATGAAAGCTACAATCTATCTGCAATACTAAAGCTGATCTAAAAAAATGTGGTGGGGAGGACACTTTGTTAATATTTAAATAGAGGATTGCGACTTTCAACACCTTTACTAGAGTACTAGTGTTATTATATGGTGCGATACTCTAGTGAGTGACTTACTTTTGTGCTATTGATATCAAGCAAAACTTCTAAAGGCGTGAACAAAAATATTACTATTGCGAACACAAAGAATGATATTGAAGACAAAACGTATACCCAAATGTACTGATAGCAAAACAAAATATTGCAAGGAAATCATTTTTAAATGCGAGAGAATTATTTGTAAATGGATGCAACAAAAAAAATAGTTTTTATGATATCGCAGTTAAATAAAACGTCTACCTCTTTCCATAAATGTTCCCTATCTTTGGTTATGTTACCCTGGCCTTTTGTTTTTGCTGCCTTTTTTCCAATTGCAAGTTTTGGTAGCACCCTGCAACCCACTGCTGGTTTACCTCTGAAGATAAGGCAGTCCTGAATGGGAGATCAGATGCAGTTGGAAGTGGTGAAAATAATAGTGTGAGGGGAAAACATTTGTAAAATTTCTCTGGATTTTTATGATTGTTCACGTGATTTGTTCACACATGTTTACATGTGCCCGAAAACCACATATGTTTTGATGTATTTTTTTGTAATGTCACACACACACACGTGCATGCACACACATCTTCATACACCCACACACCCACACACCCAAGTACACATTTACATTTAGATTTGACTCATTTAGCAGATGCTCTTTTCTAGAGCGACTTACAGTTTGTGCATTCAACTTACGATAGCTAGGTGGGACAACCACATATCACAGTCACAGTAAGTACATTTTTCCTCAGCAAAGTCAAATTTAGAGCTAGTGGGGGGGGAGGAAATGGGGGAGGAAATGTAATGTGCGTGTGTTAGGTCACAAATTTTTTTTGGGGGGGGAGGGGAGGGATGCTGTGGGATTATTTAAGATACTCTTTAAAGAGGTAGGGTTGGGAGGGCCAAGATACCAGAGGTAGTGTTTGAGCATAGACAGGGGCAGTTCCGCTTGCTTCTCCGTAGGAAAGTACCATGGTCTTGTAGTGGATGTGAACTCTGACTGGAAGCCAGTGGAATGTTGAGAGGAGTGGGGTGACATGGGAGAACTTGGGAAGGTTGAACATCAGGCGGGCTGTGGTGTTCTGAATTAATTGCAGGGGATTGACGGCACAAGAGGGGAGTCCAGCCAACAGTGAGTTGCAGTAGTCCAGATGGGAGATAACAAGTGCCTGGATTAGGAAGTGTCTCTATTAGCACAACCAGCTGAAGAAAGTTTTCTCCCTAATTGTCTTCCCCATGCCCTATATGAACTTGTCCATTCCCTTTGTGATTATTCTGAGGAAGGCCATTGAAGGCCGTAACGTCAATCTTTTAAACTGGTCTAATAAAACTACGTATTTTTAACGGTGAGCGAGCGTTTCGCCTTTTCCTGTCCAATGGATTAGAACCTGTGCTACTTCCTGTGTGAGGTAGGGTCGTACTCTACAGATGATTTAGAGCATGAACCTGCAGGAGCGAGTCACTGCTTTGATGTTTACAAATAACGACAGGGTGTTGCACAGGGTCACACCAAGGTTATTTGCACTCTGGGAGGGGGACCCCTGGCGTTGTCAACCATGATGGAAAGGTCTTGGAGCGAGCAGGCCTTCCCCAGGATGAAGAGCAGCTTTGTCTTGTCGAAGTTGACATGGGGGGGCCTGACATCCAAGCTGAGATATCTGCCAGGCACGCAGAGATTTGTGTCACCACCTGGGTGTAGCAATGATAGGAGAGACCATGTGAGGATATGATGGGGCCGAGTGACTTGGTGTATAGAGAAATGAGGAGAGGGCCTAGAACCGAGCCCTGAGGGACACCATTAGTGAGAGTACGTGGTGCACACACAGATCCTCTACATGTCATCTGGTAGGAGCGGCCTGCCAGGTTGGATGCAATTCAAGGGAGTGCAAACCCTAAGACGTTTTTGATGTCAGAGAAGTCAAGTGTTGGTTTCTTGAGGAGGGGAGTAATAAGGACATGTTTAAGTCAGAGGGGACGTAACCAGTGGTCAGGCATGAGTTGATGAGGAATGGGAGAAGGTCTCCAGAGATGGTCTGGAGAAGTGAGGATGGGATGGAGTCGAGCGTGCAGGTTGTCGGGTTGCAAGACCTCACTAGTCGCAGGATTTTATCTGGAGAGAGAGGGGAGAAAGAGGTCAGGGAGTAGGGTCGTTTGTGTGAGTAGGACCAGTGGACTCAATAGGCTGAGTGAATTAGGAGTAAATGTTGTCAACCTTCTTTTCAAAGTGTTTGACAAAGTCATCCGCAGAAACGGAATGAGGGACGAGGAGGAGGTGGAGGATTAAGGAGGGAGGAGAAGATGGGAAATAGTTAGAAGCAGAAGCTTGAAATTTTGAGTGATAGAAAGTGGCTTTAGCAGCGGATACAGAGGAAGAGAATGTAGAGAGGAGGAAGTGAAAGGGTGATAGGTCCTCCGGAAGTTTAGTTTTCCTCCAATTTCGCTCAGCTGCCCACAGCCCTGTTCTGTAAGCTCGCAATGAGTCACTTAGCCATGGAGCAGGAGGGGTGGGCCGGGCCAGGAGGAAAGGGGACAGTGCAAGTCATAGGATGCGGAGAGGGAGGAAAGTAGGGTCGAATAGGCAGAATCAGGAGACAGGAGGGAGAAGGATTTAGCAGAAGGGAGAGATGATTGGATAGAAGAGTGGAAAGTAGTGAGAGAGAGAGAGCGAAGACTATGACGATGCATGACCATCTGGGTAGGGGCTGAGTGGCTAGTGTTGGAGGAGTGGGAGAAAAGGAAACAAAGTAGTTATCAGAGACCTGGAGGGGGGTTGCAGTGAGATTAGTAGGCAAACAGCCTCTAGTAAAGATTAAAGATGAGGTGAGTGAGAGGGGATTGGGAAATGGTGACGTCAAGGAGGGGAAAGAGAGGGTTGGAAAGAAATTCATTGAAGGCAGACATCGGGAGGTTGAAGTCGCCAAGTACAAAGAGCGGTGAGCCATCGTCAAGAAATTAGCTTATCAGGGTGTCAAGCTCATTGAGAAGCTCTCTAAGGGCACCTGGTAAGTGACAGATGACAACAATGTTAAACTTGAGTAGACAAGTGACAGTGACAGCATGGAATTGAAATGAGAAGATGGACAAGTGAGTGAAGGTGAAAAGAGAAAATCTCCAGTTAGGATAAATGAGTAGCCCTGTTCCACCACCGTGACGACCAGATGCTCTCCGACTATGAGAGAACACGTAGTCAGATGAAGAGCAGCTGGAGTAGCAGTGTTCTCTGGGGTGGAACATGTCTCCATCAGGGCAGCATAGGCTGTGATGAACTACAGTAGGAGTTCTTGACCGCAGATTGTCACTTCCAAACGCTGCCAGAGACGCAGAATTCCACATGGGTTGTGGGCACAGGGTACACCAAATTAGAAGGGTTGCAGCCAAGGGGTGGGGAGTGTCTGTAAAGCCTACAGGGAGAGGAAGGAACAGGTATAAAAAACACACACAAAGTTGCCAAAGCTACAAAAGAGCAACATGAGATCATCTGAAAATAACTAGGTAAGATACTCAAGTGAGAGATCAGTGTGGAGCCTTCCTGGAATGACTCTGTAGAACACCGTCTTAGAGGGGTCCGGTGCTCACACCCGAGGGCAGATCTTGGGGTTAACATGAAGATCCTCACACTGACAGGGTGTCAATACAAAGCAATTTACGGGCACACTGAAAAATCGACCCCCCCCCCAGATAACAGGCAATTTCTCTGCTCCGATGGCTGCAATGAAGGACCAAATAAACAAAGAGAGTGACGACAGGGGAGAGCATGCTGTGATCAGGAGCACATTGTATCGGCTCCTGCTGGAGATGCCTTAGTCACACGCACGCACACACATATGTGTAGGGACACATACAAAATGTAGTTTGTGAACTCTTCTCTTCTGTAAATGATGGGAGCAGATCAAATCTAATTGTATTTGTCACATGCGCCGAACACAACAGGTGTAGACTTTACAGTGAAATACTTACTTATAAGCCCTTAACCAACAATGCAGTTTTAAGAAAATACCTAAAAAAGTAAGAGTTAAAAGTAACAATATGGGATGATATGTCGAAGAACTGAAAAATAAAAGCAAGACCTACAATGTTGAGGATACAACACTGCAAAGATGAACTGAAAAGCCAAGGGGTGAAAATAAATAGACTACCATACAAAGAATGGATTTTGATGGATTTTAGAGAATGAATAATTCACAATAAAGAATGCTTGAAAGTCAGAGTGAAGTTTAGATTTAAAATGTATTCTTTTTTTCTCTCAGTACAATGAAACAATTGAAAGATGGTCCTTGAACCTGACCTTGAGTGAGTGAAGAACAGTAAGAAGTTGAAAGTGTCTGTCTCTTAGAGATGAGAAGGAGAGAGCCGGCCTGTCGCTCTGTCTGTCAGCGAACGAGGAGCAGCTACCACTGAGAGAGAGGAATGTCTGTCCTCCTGACACAGAGACGTCATCAAACGCTCCCTGACACTGTACCAAGCATCAAACACACCATGGAATTCTGGGAAAATCAAAGGGCCAACAGTCCCAGCAGTGCACACCTCCAACTCCCCGGAGACAGTAAGAATAGTTAAACAAAGACCACCAGCCTTTTTCCCCATCCACATCAACTGCAGTTCAGCAGTATTTCTTTTAAGCTCATGAGTTAGATAGGTGTTTGAAAACTTCCCAGTTATTAAAATGAATAAAGAGTGTGGATGCAGTCACAGAGTTGCAGAGAAAGACAGACACGAAGGAAGCAGACGGTGCGTCACGGTGAACAACGTGACTAATGCCATCCCCTTCTTCTTTTTGGTGTCTGAAACCCTCTTATCTTCTCATTTCATGAATCATAAATGTGTGAAATAGGAGGGCTGAGGTGAATAAAGTAGGAGTCTGTAACCATGGAGACACAGGCACCACTTGGGTCGGTGTTACCGTATTTAGAAGCACCCCGCAGCGGCTGAGCAGCACCTTTACAAGGGAAACGCTTGATGTTAGCAGCATGGTGTTCTGTTGGAGCCAATGAGTTAGATCGCGCCTGCCTCAGAAACAATAGAAAATAAATGTACATTTAAAAGGTGAGCGAGGACCATGAGGTTGTCAGTTCTTAAGAGACAGGGTTCTGTAGAAGTAAGTAAACGGAGCCCTCTCTACAGAATTGTTCATTGTTGAAAAGGTCAAGTAGTTTTGCTCTTTACGCAGGTAGAACTCCTTACAGAATGATAATCACTATTAAAATAAAGTGGTGTGTATCTTCCTGGGGCATTATACAACTTAATCCACTCAAGGATCTCTGACTCTTAGTATTTGCTGTATAATCTGGCAGACACATATAGGGCTTTGATAAGGCAGCAGAAGTAAAGACAATGGATTAAAGAGGTTTATCCAATCTAATTAAGCTTATGGTGCACTCCTATTATAGCTAATGTTATAGTAATTCTACACAATGTTCTCAGCTCCCACCCACTCTCTCCCTGGAAAGACATTTTCCAATCATACATACAGTCACGTCCAAAATGATTGGCACCCTTGATGAAGATAAGCAAAAAAGCCTGTAAAAATGTCATAATACAAATAGGCCTACTGAGGTACAGTTGTTGTTTGCAAAAAAAATGTGCAAATTTATATTCTATTACTCTAATACAATTGCTCTGAGAAACCGATTTTGTTGAACAAATAATGAAAAAAAATCATAATTATTGGCACCCCTGTTTTTAATACACAGCCACCCTCCCCTTGCGAGGATAATGCCACTGAGTATTTCACTACAATGTTGTATGAGATTGTAGAACATATTGGGAGGGATGTTAACACATTCCTCCACACAGAATCGTTCCAGATCCTCTTTATTCTTTGTCTGCTCTTATGGACTGCCCTCAAAGTCCAGAGACTGCGATGGTCATTGCAAAATGTTGATTCTGTAGTCAATTAACCATTTTTTTGTGGATTTTTATGTGTGATTGAAGTTTTGCTGGAAGATCCACTTGCGGCCAAGTTTCAGCCTTTCAGTCAGAGTCAACCAGGTTTTTGGCTAAATAGTCCTGGTACTTGGTAAAGTTTGACGTTTAGGGCCCCAGGACCAGTGGAATCAAAATAGCCCCATAACATCAAAGATCCACCACCACATTTTACAGTAGGTATGAGGTTATTTTCTGCATATTTATCCTTCTTTCTATCCTTCTAGAATTGAAGAGGGCAGTCCAACAAAATCTTATATCTTAGTAATTGTATTAGCATAAACATTTTGGAGCATACAATATTCAGTAGCTCAGTATTTGCATTATTTTCATTATACATCATATTTTGGTGATCTTTATCATGCGTGCCAATAATTTTGGTGATATTTTTTTATTTAAATGGCATTAAAGTTTTATAGCAGTTTAGTAACAGCAAAGAAGATATACTAATATTCCCAGTAAGAATATCTTACATATTGGGATCCCAGTCAAACCCACCTCATATACTGTATGTAGTAGAGACACGTAAAAACATCACTAACGCACATACATAAAGTAGCTATGCTGTTCAGACACATATATCTCTAGTGCTCCCCTAGCTTCTAAGGACCATGATGTTCAATAGTGTGATCTGTGCCCTTGAATAAAGCAGTCTGAGCTGGAAGGTCAGAGCCAATCAGCCGGGGCCCTCTGGGGCTCTGAGAATCATTTGGGCCAGTTCCTCTGGGACTCCCCGCCATCCCCCTACCTCCCTTCACCTCCCTGCCCCCTACCCTACCACTGTCCCTATCTCAGGGTCCTGGAAGATTTAAGGCTCACTCGGCTGGCTCTCATAACACAGCCCCACCAGGGACACCCCAGCCTCCCTCCAGCCCCCAACGGCGCCGTCTGGGGCTCGGAGAAACTCATGAATGTGCAAGAAGCTGTGGATGAGAGGAGAGCAATTAGTGGCTCTGGCCTTGTTTTCAGAGCCCCACATGGACCTAGCATTCAGGAGCATGGAGGAGGAACAGAACAGAGCTGAACCACGTGGTCACACACACCTAGTAAAACACAACACACACACCCACACTCACCTCTGGTACAACACAACACAAGCAGGCCAAACAGACCAGGGAATTCATTAGAGATCAGGGCCAGGGTCTGGGGCCAAACAGGGGATTGTTCCTCTGTTTGGCCATACCGAGACAGAACAGGCCCACTTGGCCAGAGACCATCTCAGCAGCAGTTTGGCATTGGTGAGTAGAGAAGCAATTGATTACTACATTGAAGAAAACAGGGTTGACATTGCAACAGATCTGTCTCTTCAATTATGAAATCTTCCAGGATACTATAAATATAAACGCAACATGCAACAATGTCAAAGATTTTACTGAGTTACAGTTCATATAAGGGAATCAGTCAATCTATGGATTTCACATGACTAGGCAGGGGTGCAATCCTGGGTGGGCCTGGGGAGCCATGCCCAGCCAATCAGAATTTGTTTTTCCCCACACAAGGGCTTTATTACAGACAGAAATACTCCTCAGCACCCCCTCAGACGATCCCGCAGGTGAAGAAAGATGTGGAGGTTCTGGGCTGGCGTGATTACACAGGGTCTACGGTTGTGAGGCCAGTTGGACATGCTGCCAAATTCTCTAAAACGATGTTGGAGGCGGCTTATGGTAGAGAAATGAACGTTAAATTCTCTGGCAACAGCTCTAGTGGACATTCCTGCAGTCAGCATGCCAATTGCACGCTACCTCAAAACTTGAGACATCTGTGGCATTGTGTCATATGACAAAACTGTACAATTTACACGGGACCAGCACTTTACATGTTGCGTTTATATTTTTGTTCAGTATATTCTATTGTTTTCACTGTTGTGTCTGCACACAGAGCGGATTATTACAGCATTGATTGGGTGATGTTTTTGAAGGGTACCCTATTAAATCCACTTTAGATAAATTACCAAAAAAGCTATAATTTAAAACCCATCAGTATATATTAATATATTCCAGTGTACAGAGCCAGCCTGGCTGGTCACTACAGTAGTGTGTTTAAGTTGTTCACCGAGGAGAGGACTGTGCTGGATCTGGATCTGGAGGACACCCTGTCCTCTGTTCCCGGCTATCCCATCTCTCCCTATGGGGGCCAGTGCCGTGTGGTGATGAATAGGCAGTGTGCAGGCGGGAGGACACACAATGTAGGTCAGGCTCAGGGGGTCGTCTGCTGGGGGCCACAGGGGGGCCCGGGGCTGCTGTTCTCCTGTGGGGAGAAGAGAGAGCACGTACCTGCTGTAGTATGATGTATGAGGCTCCTGTACCCCCTTACCTTTCCCTGTCCCCGACCAACCCCCAACTCTCTACACAGAGACATGGTGAGGAGAAACAGCTCATTTGTTATGGAGGGAGTAAATATGTGTAGTAAAAGCCCCGGCTGACGCACAGCCAAAATGTTGGTAGAGGTGCTGACTAATGGAGGGAAAAACTGTATAAAAATTAAATAAAGTCACACACTCTAAATATGCTCCCAAACATTTAATGGGTACAAGTTACCTAGTTGCTTGCACCCATTCAATGTTTGGGGGCATATTTAGAGTGTGTGACTTTATTTATTTTTAGGGGGCAAATTAGCACCAAGCAAATGCATCATGTTCTGTAGTCCACCTTGGTTTACTTGCATACCTGGAACGTCACCTAGGGGAGGTAGAACTATACTACATTGGGTTTGGTTGGTTTGAGGTGCCATCCTGCTGGGCACAGATGTCAGTTCAAGGTCTATTTTTGAATTATTTTTCACCCTGTCATTGGACAGTTTTCCATGTTGATTGAATGTCATCACATTATATTTTTTGGTTAAATTTACATGGAAACCATGTTGATCCAACCCATTTTTTCCCATTGGGGTGTGTGATTTAGGAGGTTAGTGTGCAGTAGTCATTACCTCATGTTCTAGCACCAACATCATCATTTAGCTGCAGCACTTTCTGTGCAGTCGACTCCTTCTGAACTATAAAATAGAATGAGAATAAAAACAAAATGGTGTACAGCAAGTAATAAACCAATTATCTTCCTCTTCATAAACTCTACTAAAACGTATAGTTGCCTTTAGCCAGCTTACCGTATTACACCAGGAAAGTCATTGTTGTTGTCTTGCTGTGATGTAATTGTCTGCATTTTCAAATATAGGGATTTGAACTAGGTTATATACGCCAACTAATGGTTGTCTTTGGCACCTGCAGCTGATCAGATTTCTGCTACCTCCACATGATAACAATGTATCTCTCAGACTGAAAATGTCTCCTTTTTCTACTCCTTCCTTTCACATCTCTCCTTCGTCTTCAACATTTCACATTTACATGTATCTAGAGCAGTGGTTCCCAAACTTGTTATAGTCCCGTACCCCTTCAAACATTCAACCTCCAGCTGCGTACCCCTCTAACACCAGGGCCAGCGCACTCTCAAATGTTGTTTTTTGCCATCATTGTAAGCCTGCCACACACACACAATACGATACATTTATTAAACATAAGAATGAGTGTGAGTTTTTGTCACAACCCTGCTCGTGGGAAGTCACAAGAGCTCTTATAGGACCAGGGCACAAATAATAATATAATAAGAATCAATCATTTTGCTCTTTATTTAACCATCTTACATATTAAACCTTATTTGTTCATTGAAAAGGGTGAATAACTCCCCACAGGTTAATGAGAAGGGTGTGCTTGAAAAGATTCTCTGCAATGGTGGGTTGTATTGGAGAGAGTCTCAGTCTTAAATCATTTTCCACACACAGTCTGTGCCTGTATTTAGTTTTCATGCTAGTGAGGGCCGAGAATCCACTTTCACATAGGTACGTGGTTGCAAAGGTAATCAGTGTCTTAACAGCACAATTTGCCAGGGCAGGATACTCTGAGCACAGCCCAATCCAGAAATCTGGCAGTGGCTTCTGATTAAATACAATTTTCACAGAACCGCTTGTTGCAATGCATCACCCTGATAGGCCAGTCGTGAGAGAACCTCGTCATCATGCAAGCGGTCAGACAATTGAAAATTGTGGTCAGTAAAGAAAACTTTAAGCTCGTCTCTCAATTCAAAACAACGTATCAATACTTTGCCCCTTGATAACCAGCGCACTTCTGTATGTTGTAGAAGCGTTACATGGTCGCTGCCTATATCACTGCATAATACAGAAAATACACGAGTTCAGGGGCATTGCTTTAACAAAGTTAACCATTTCCACTGTAGTGTCCAAAATGTCTTGCAAGCTGTCAGGCATTCCCTTTGGCAGCAAGAGCCTCTCAGTGGATGCTGCAGTGTACCCAAGTGACGTCGGGAGCAACTGCTTGCACGTGCGTTACCACTCCACTATGTCTCCCTGTCATGGCTTTTGCGCCACCCGTACAGATACCAACATGAGCAGCTGCTACATTTGACTACATACGGACCGTTAGTGGAGTTCCCCAGAGAGAGTAACGGTTAATGTGACTGGATGTTGATTATTTGACTACATACGGACCGTTAGTGGAGTTCCCCAGAGAGAGTAACGGTTAATGTGACTGGATGTTGATTATTTGACTACATACGGACCGTTAGTGGAGTTCCCCAGAGAGAGTAACGGTTAATGTGACTGGATGTTGATTATTTGACTACATACGGACCGTTAGTGGAGTTCACCAGAGAGAGTAACGGTTAATGTGACTGGATGTTGATTATTTGACTACATACGGACCGTTAGTGGAGTTCACCAGAGAGAGTAACGGTTAATGTGACTGGATGTTGATTATTTGACTACATACTGACCGTTAGTGGAGTTCCCCAGAGAGAGTAACGGTTAATGTGACTGGATGTTGATTATTTGACTAAGCTACCTGCATTTGACGGTGGTTTCATTTTATTTTTGGTTGTGAAACGAGGCTACTCAGGTGAGAAAAAAAACTCACCCAAATGTATCGCCCCGTTTGAATATATAAATGGACTGTTTGGAAATGTGAAAAAAACCTATACATTAAAATGTGAATCCCATTTTTATTTGGGGTACCCCCGAAGGCATTGCACGTACCCCTGGGGGAAGATCTGAGCAAGAGCGACTTACAGGAGCAATTAGGCCTCTCCTCAAACCCTTTCTCCTTTCTTCTACATCTCCCCTGTCTTCCATGCAACACTCCTTCATCACTTTTGAATACTTTTCTCCTCTTCTTTCCTCCTATCTGATCCCCCTCTCCTTGGTGTAACAGGTGCTGCAGTGGAGCAGCATGACTCTGTGTGTCTCCTCTATATTCACTACAGATGGGGAGTGATTGACCTCAATCTGTCGGCCCACGTTAAAGCCGTTTTCTACGTTAATTCTCTAACACCTTGAAAAAGACCAACCTCATGCCTGCCACAGTCATCTCTCCAGCTCTCTTTGCCATCTGCCTTGAACTCTGCATGTGTATATGCGTTTGCACACAAAGATACGCAACACTGTGTTTCTCCTATTTCAGAGAAAGAATGTGACAATTATCCTCCTCTGGCAGCCTACTGACTCTGACTGGGTGTTAGAGTCTGTTGTTTCTTATATAATTACCTCAACAGCATAATCCATCACTGTATTGTTCTCTCAGCTCTGCTCTGCTTACTCTTCTTTGGCAGAGGAGATTACATAAAGAAACATAACAGTAATTCAAAACATTACTATACTCTTAGAAAAAAAGATGCTATCTAGAACCTAAAATGGTTCTTCAGCTGTCCCCATAGGAGAACCCTTTGAAAAAACATTTTTTTGGTTCCAGGTAGAACCCTTTTGGGTTCCATGAAGAACCCTTTCCACAGAGGGTTCTACATCGAACCCAAAAGACATACCCCAAGCGACTTACAGCTGTAATCGCAGCAAAAGGTGGCGCTACAAAGTATTAACTTAAGGGGGCTGAATAATTTTGCACGCCCAATTTTTCAGTTTTTGATTTGTTAAAAAAGTTTGAAATATCCAATAAATGTCGTTCCACTTCATGATTGTGTCCCACTTGTTGTTGATTCTTCACAAAAAAATACAGTTTTATATCTTTATGTTTGAAGCCTGAAATGTGGCAAAAGCTCGCAAAGTTCAAGGGGGCCGAATACTTTCGCAAGGCACTGTATATCCATCCTTGTTTGATTTTATGTGCCTGCACTACCAGAATTACCATAGCAATACTTTGCAGCATTAAAAAGGAAGCTTTTCTACAAAAACAATGACATTCAGCCCTTACTTTTGAATGTCCCCGGACAGCCACAATTTCTTATCATTAGTTCTGTGAATGGCAGCGGTGCTAACTTTTCAAGCAAATGATCTTCTTGCGTATGGCCAGCTAATTGCCAGGCTCGCTTTTGGCTTCTTCTTCAGAATGTTAACTCCCTCTCTGAATACTGATCTGCTATAGTCCACCCCTATAGAGGAGAAGAGAGTTGTTTTATCCATATTTTTTCCATATACATGTGGTCTGGTTGGTTAGGTCACATTCTACATGTAATCCATACAGTTACTAGGTACCTGTCAAACATTTTATTAATCAGTGTTGTAATTTTGGGATTACACAAACTCAGTAACATCATTTGACTTTAAATGACTTTCCCTTTAAGAGGCATTAGAAGAAGACAAAAGGGATCCATCCAACACATTTAGTGTGTCATCACAGTGGTCTCTGATTTGTGGTCCGACTCTCTCAGGTGGAACAAACTTAAACTTGCTCCTTTTTTCAATGCTGATTTCAATGTCATTAATAAAACAGAAAGGTGTCATCATTTTTGTTCACAAACATCCTTTCTGAATTTAAAAGTAATCCAAGAAGTAATCATCTAGTTTTACAAAAGTATCTGTAATCTGATTACAATGTCTTAGCTGGTAAGGTAACTGATTACAGGAACCGTTTTTTGGTAACCAGATTACATGTAACTACTCCCCAGCACTGCATGTGGAACACAGATATATGAGATCAAAGTTTCAAAGAATAGACTTCAGTTGGATGGGCCTTTGATTTCCGTTGGTGGGCCAGTTTATTCACGGCACCTCCTGTGTGCACGCGCTTGTCTATAACTTATCTTCAACTAAGTAAAATACATAGGCGTAAAGCAGACTAATAAAAACAGTAGAAACTATCCTGATGAAAATTCTGGTTCTTACAATCTCCACAAAGTCTGCCTCCCTTTCTATCTGTCTTAACTTGAGCTATTGCTAGTGAAGTGCAACATTGTGTCAAGTCATCACTTTGTTGACTTGTGTGAGGCGAAGTAGAAATGCCTAAGAAGCTCAGTTCAATAGTGGTGTACGTGGTTAAGACCATCCGAATCAGGGTATAATTTTCCAAATGGGAACTTTCCTACATATGCATGCATTCTGGAGAGATGCACCACATCTTAATGCAACATTTCAAATTACACTCAAGACACTCTTCACACATATATTAAATGCTTTTCACTGACAGCCACAACTCAATCAGCTAGACCTATTACCACGCACACTATCCAAATTGCGGGCTTCCCATACACACTTGTGATTTGAAACAATCTACAGTTATTTTTTTTAAAGAAGCTAATGATCCGCCGAGGCTAAGTCGCGATCCCTGGTGAAGTATTTTGAATGATTTCATTTAAACAGGACTAATTCTATAATTTTGGCAAAACATACATTTACTTCAGGTCAATCCAGCATCCTAACAGTGCACTGATCATCCGCCGACAATCCGCAAGAGGCTGAAACCAGAGATCTGTATATAATGACGAGAAGTTCATGTCTCTGCGAGTCATTGTCCCAAAGGCGGGAAGGCAGGTCACAAGCTCTAGGTCTGCATATTATTCCCATAGAAACACATTGGGCTTATTCTGGACAGATTTGGGCAAGAGTGAGCCTTCTTGCGTCGCCTCTTCCTCTCTGCTGAAACTATACAGTGCACTTCTATATGTAGCTCATGTATCTGATGCCGTCGGCCAGAAATAGTATGACATGCCATGCTCTTTGGGTCCAGACAGCATCAGATACATGGTCTACACATACTGAGGAGTGATGATTCGCTCGCTCTGATGTTTTAACCGAGATTGATGCATCTTTCTGTCGGCGTGCGTCTCGGTCAAATGAATTATTCATATTTCAATATTTTATTTGGATGGGCAAGGAGGTACGGTAGGGCGGGCCAGGCATACTGAGACACGCCCACTACGCCAGCTCTGGACTCAGGAATAATCTGTGACCATATAAAACTGTCCATTCTACCATTTCTGTACCTGAGAATGGATTCTACGAATAGAGTTGAGAATGACAGTGTGAAGAGGTGATTGAGGTGTCAGTGAGCAGAGGCAGGTGAATCCGCTATAGGTACATTTAACATCAGGATGTCACACTATTCAGTATTCAGTGTTATATTCTGTTGCAGAAACCCTCATGCATGAACCAGGTGCTATTTCTGTGTTGTGCCCAATTATCAGCTATTAGTTAGCTGCAAGACATCACTGTTCCACCTTACAGGGATTTCTACACTTACAGTAATTGGTCTTGGGACTAAAGACACACATGGCTTGCACAGTGAGCTCTGTGATTGGATAACATGCTTCTAACGTAGTGGTTTCAGTGCATGATTTACTGGTAAAGTACTAACCCATTCATTTAATATGATAAATACAAGCAGCACATTTTGGTGATGATGATCGTCATTGATACAATTTTCTTCATTCCGTCAACAATTTCATCCACCATGGGACCATGTCAGCCCCGGCATCAGGGGGAATCTGACATCTTTCAGCTGACAAACGATGTAAAAAACAAGCCTCTGTGTGGCAGACTGAAATATATTCTAAATGTTTTATAATGGTAAGGTATCTCATTCCATCTGCATCAGGGTAATTCGTGTTACATTTTATTAAAGTAGGATAGGGTGCATCAGGTAATTCGTGTTACATTTTATTAAAGTAGGATAGGGTGCATCAGGGTAATTCATTTGACATTTTATTAAAGTAGGATAGGGTGCATCAGGGTAATTCATGTTACATTTTATTATAGTAGGATAGGGTGCATTAGAGTAATTCGTGTTACATTTTATTATAGTAGGATAGGGTGGCATTCACCCTCACTGTAGTTTTATTATAGACTATATCACTAGCTATAGATAATATCACTGGAAACAATTTCATCTACTGTGCATGCACTTGTCCCTATCTATCTATCTATCTATCTATCTATCTATCTATCTATCTATCTATCTATCTATCTATCTATCTATCTATCTATCTATCTATCTATCTATCTATCTATCTATCTATCTATCTATCTATCTATCTATCTATCTATCTATCTATCTATCTATCTATCTATCTATCTATCTATCTATCTATCTATCTATCTGTCTGTCTGTCTGTCTGTCTGTCTGTCTGTCTGTCTGTCTGTCTGTCTGTCTGTCTGTCTGTCTGTCTGTCTGTCTGTCTGTCTGTCTGTCTGTCTGTCTGTCTGTCTGTCTGTCTGTCTGTCTGTCTGTCTGTCTGTCTGTCTGTCTGTCTGTCTGTCTGTCTGTCTGTCTGTCTGTCTGTCTGTCTGTCTGTCTGTCTGTCTGTCTGTCTGTCTGTCTGTCTGTCTGTCTGTCTGTCTGTCTGTCTGTCTGTCTGTCTGTCTGTCTGTCTGTCTGTCTGTCTGTCTGTCTGTCTGTCTGTCTGTCTGTCTGTCTGTCTGTCTGTCTGTCTGTCTGTCTGTCTGTCTGTCTTCTGTCTGTCTGTCTGTCTGTCTGTCTGTCTGGTAGCGCTTGTGAGTCATACTCACTGTAGATATCTGCCTGTCCTCTTTCCTCCCACATTGTGACCTGTAGTACATAAAGAGAAAGTGCACAACAGGTAGAGTACAACTGACAGGGAAGTGGGCAAATGCAAAACTTTCTCCTGAACTGACATACAGTAGAGCAGCTTTACATTTCCTCTACTCTCTCTGTCCACAACTAGGGCTCGGGACATTGACTTTCTCCCTCTCTCTGTCCATAACTAGGGCTCGGCACATTGACTTTCTCCCTCTCTCTCTGTCCACAACTAGGGCTCAGCACATTAACTTTCTCCCTCTCTCTCTGTCCACAACTAGGGCTAGGCACATTGACTTTCTCCCTCTCTCTCTGTCCACAACTAGGGCTAGGCACATTGACTTTCTCCCTCTCTCCACCCTCACTTCCCTCTCTCAACTCTTCTCTCTCTCTCTCTCTCTCTCTCTCTCTCCCCATCTCTATCCCCTCTCTCCCCCTCTGCCCCCTCTCTCCTCTGTGAACCTGCCTTGGGACTAATTAGAGGGAAGCAAAGAGTATGTTGCAGTCAGAGTGCTGCTGACACTGGGCTGAGGCTGTGGTTGTGGTTGCAGATCTGGTTTTAAATACTATATGAGCTTGCCTGGCGCAATAAAACAAATAGAATAGTCGCAAGACTGCAAACCGTTTGGCATTCAAGGTATGCAGACTAAAGCAAACACTAAAGGTATTTGAAAGATTTCAAATAGTATTTGAACCCAGGTCTGTATGGCTGGCTATGGCTGAGGCAGGGGCTGAAGGGAGAAAGTGGGTTATTATAACCTGGCTGGCCCACAGCCTCCAAACAACAGAACAGAACAGAGGCAGCCTTTATTTCATTATTCATCTGTATGCTTCTTTCATTTCTCTCTCCACAAACGAATAGCCTACACACTACGACAAAGGTTCCTACCTGAGAGAATTCTTAAAGTTTTGTGACACAATGTTGTGGTTTGCATTTTGGTAGCACTGTGTGTGGGGTGTCCTGTGTTAGGGTTAGGCACACCAGGGGTTTCAGAGTAAAGCCTGAAGCCATAAAGTCAGTCAGAGAGTCAAGCATTAATCAATATTGCATTATAATTGAAGAAAAAAAGCTCATTCAAATGAACCTGCAGAAAAAGTGTTTATATTTGCTTATTCATTCAGATCGACAAATAAGTTATATTTTAAAATGTAGTCAATACATTACTAGATTTTCTTGTCTAGACTACTCACACCATGCCATTTCTAAGGAGTCTAATAAGTAAAATATTAGGCTTGGTGCTAGATCTGCAGATATACTCTAGTTAGCCTCCCATGATATTCTACAGCATAGATTTAGACCCTGATTACAATTATACAGAGCTCATATTTCCAGGGGTTTGCGTTGATATTTATTGACTGCAGCAAACCTCCAATAGGTGTGGACCAAGACACCTGCATATTTGATGCTATGAGTATTTAGTTTAACCAGAGTACGAAGGACCAGAGATTTATTAGCCAATCAGTAAGCAGCTACTTCAAATGCAACAAAATAAACCAACCAAAAACATTGACATAAAATCTATGTAGAGAAACACAATTACCCAACTAGTACAAGCACAACAGAAGACAATGGTAGAGTGTAACAGCGTAGCGAGTGATACACCCAGCTAGCCACTACTCCCCAGGGATTAGTGGCAGAAGACAGAACCAAAGAAGCAGAATAGAATAATGAGTAATAGAAGCAGCAGTAGGATCCAGGCAGGATCAGTACTGCATGGGGGGGGGGGGGGTGAGAGGTGAGGAGCACAACCAGAATGACTGGAGATAAGCGCTGGGTCAGGTAGGGGGAAATGGATGGTATGTTAAAAACGCCAGCAGCCACTGACCCCAGATCAGAGGTAGGCAAGCAGGGAGAAATGAAACGTGACTAATGACACCAGCGGTGGATGACCTGAGATCAGAGGCAGTAATAGAGAAGACGTGACCTGAATGATGTGGAGGGGAGGCCGTCGATGAGGGACAGGCCCCCTGGAAGTGAGATAGATGCTAAACAACAATCTGAAGGATACTACTGTCTGCGACATAGCAACACAACTCACCTGTAGGACAGACAGTGTGAAGGGACTCAGCTTCTTTCAGATAATAAAGGTATTCATTTATTATTAAAATGAAATAGCTTCTAATAGACAGTTGGTTTAACATACACAAACACAACATAATACTAATACATAACTAAACCAGGCGTTTAAAGTCAAACATTATGGCTAAACACCAACAAGTGATTATATGAGTGCAGTGGTGCATTGAGAGACCCAGCAAGCATTAAAGAATATTACAGAATATTACACATCATTCACATGAAAATCTCATTATA
The DNA here is from genome assembly GCF_002021735.2 of Oncorhynchus kisutch. NCBI lineage: Eukaryota > Metazoa > Chordata > Actinopteri > Salmoniformes > Salmonidae > Oncorhynchus > Oncorhynchus kisutch. The sequence goes on along the minus strand of NC_034197.2, from coordinate 19,189,234 downwards.
TGGGAGCTTGTTTCAACCATATTAACAACCGTAAACAGAATGAATTGAACTGATTGGTTTCCCCTATTTTACAAGTAACTGTGACCAGTGTTGGTAAAGTGGACATGACAAGCCATGGTGGATGAGAACTCATTCACCCTCATTTTCTCCCTACTTTCCTCTCTTTCAATCTCTCTCCCACTCTCCCTCTCTTCTTTAAAATGAAATGCCATTCTGCATTAGTAAGTGAATTGTTGAGACGGATGGTTTTTGAGGGTCTCGGAGACGGCTCAGATGGGAGTAAAAGAAAGTGTGAGTATGTGTGTGTTGGTAGTTGAGGGGTAGAGGAAAGAGAGGGAGAGAAAGAGAGTGAGAGTGAGAGTGAGAGAGAGAGAGAGAGAGAGAGAGAAGAGAGAAAGACTTGTAAAGCAACACAGGTCATGAAAAATGCATGGAGGTTGCAGTGTCAGTTTGCTAGAGCAGGCACTGCAGAAAAAGCACAGACAGTGCTATGAACTGAATATCTCCTCCGACTACACTCACGTTCATCTGTCTGTCTGTCCACGCTCCCACTTTCATATCCTAGCCTACATCTTTAGCTCCTATCACAACTAGCTTTCCTCATAGTTTTATTAGTTAACAGGAATGTTTCTTTCTTATTGCGATATATACATTCAGTACCAGTCAAAAATTTGGACACACCTAATCATCCGAGGGTTTTTCTTTATTTTGGCTATTTTCTACGTTGTAGAATAATAGTGAAGACATCAAAACTATGAAATAACACATATGGAATCATGTAGTAACCAAAAAAGTGTGGTATGCAGAAGAGAGCCCTATTTGGTAAAATACCAAGTCCATGTTATGGCAAGAACAGCTCAAATAAGCAAAGAGAAACAACAGTCCATCATTACTTTAAGACATGAAGGTCAGTCAATGCGGAAAATTTCAAGAACTTTCAACGTTTCTTCAAGTGCAGTCGCAAAAACCATCAAGTGATGATGAAACTGGCTCTAGTGAGGACAGCCACAGGAAAGGAAGACCCAGAGTTACCTACAATATAAATCTACAATATAAAATATACTTTATTGGTTACTACATGATTCCATATTTGTTATTTCTTAGTTTTGATGTCATCAATATTATTCTACAATGTAGAAAATAGTAAAAAATAAAGAAAAACCCTTGAGTAAGTAGAATCAACAAAATGGCAACGGTTTCATAGTAGCCTTCTTTCTCTTCCTTTGCATGTTGGAAGGAGGGGTGTCGAGTTGCGGATTCAAACTAAGTTGTGACCTTGAGAGGATGTAGGCTACTTCAAGGCTGACATGTTCGGGGTGAATAATTGAAATTGGCATTACTTCAATCAGCACGTGTTGACATTGGACCACTGCTGTGGTAAGAATAGTCGTGCTGCTTCCTAGATCACTTCTCTCTGCCATCGAACCTCCACACTGCTGAAACCTTCGGTTGGCTTTGGTTTGTGGTTTATACAGACCCCCTCTTGGCCACCATATTCACACACATGGCAAGGAGGCACACACACACACTACACATCAGACACACACATCAGACACGCACATCAGACACACACACACACACATTCCCTATCTCTATCTGCCCAGTGTTCCTTCAAAGATGGAGCCTGGCTTTAGAAGGACCAGAATGCACTGCCTAGCTTATCTCTGGACAGCATAAAGAAACGTCATGCTAATTCCTCCATAGATAAATTGAAAGATTGCAAACATACTTTTTCTCTCTCTCTCTCTGTCATTTCAACCTCTGGCAATTTACAACTTTGTTATTTATTTTGAAAACTTCGCGAGATAACAATGAAGAAAAACATTGACACAAGGTTACATATCGACAAAAAAACAGAGTAGTAAAAGAAACAGTCTGTTTTCATATCTGTCATTTAAGTTACCATTAATGAGATGTTGCGTCGTTGTTCCAATATTGTAACTTAATGGACTTTATGTGTGAAACATTATCAATGGATGGGGATCCTGAATGAATAATTCAACCTTTTCCCTTTGAAACACCGGGCCTTTATCCATCCTCTGTGGTATTGTCTCTCTGTCACCATGACCCTCGTAATCACTGCCAAAAAAACCTCTCTGATCCTGGCCAAGGCACAACAACAGAGCCAACCACTGCTATGTTACCAGATAAATCAAGTTTCAAAGGAGTGTTTTTTCTATCTGCACAATGTGCTAAAGCGTCCCTCCAAAGCAAACCAAAACATTTGTTTAGAATTTTTTGTCAAGTAAAGTTCTGTTTATTTCTGAGGTTTCCTTATTACCTCTCTTCAATCTCCTGCTCTACACCTGTCCTTTCCTCCTGACGACAGGTGAGCGGCGAGGCTGCTAATTGAAGTGACACTTACAGCTCCGCCGTGGCCTGACCTTGTCTGTGGCAGCAAAATCATCTCTGTTGGTCCGGCAGCCACTCACTCTTAAAACCCAGACTGCTTCTGACACTGTCTGCTCCATGCAGGGAGACACAGGGCATGGGGGAGAAGAAGGGATCTAACGTTGTCTGCTCCATGCAGGGAGACACAGGGCATGGGGGAGAAGAAGGGATCTAACGTTGTCTGCTCCATGCAGAAAGACACGGGGCATGGGGGAGACGGAGGGATCTGACGCTAAAATGACTGCTTCCGTCTGCTCAGTTTTATTCTCATCCATCAGCTTCTGCAGCATCTGTCCATCCTGCAGAGAGTCAAAGACGGAAACAGACAGTTAAGGGAAAGAAGAAAGTGAGAGAATAACCTGTCGGGCTGAGTAGAGCAAAGGTGAAGAGAAAGCTTGCAGGGGAACCTTTTCTGAGAAAGAAACCAGCACTGAATTCTAAAGTCTCAGTTCTGCACTCTGCAATGGTCTTTACTTTGTAGGCAGCTGGTAATTACTGATTGCTTGCAGTAAGTCCTCAGGAACAGCTTAGCCTTCAGAGGTGACCAGAACACGTGCAAAGCCTCTTTCCTCACTGAGCATTACCTCACCCAAGGAGGCACATTTTAGCATTAGCCGAGCTAATTCAGCTTTGAAAACACTAGCTTGACACTGGCTCTCTGCACTGATCCACTGGTATCATCTTATTTCCCATGCTGATCTTCATTTACTGGGACCAATAAAGGGAGCTGCAGTATATGAGACAGACCTGGTGGAGGCTTCTCTGTGAGCCAGTATTAAACCCCTCTGAGACTAGTCCACTAGCTGCAACTTCTCTGTGAGCCAGTATTAAACCCCTCTGAGACTAGTCCACTAGCTGCATCCTCTCTGTGAGCCAGTATTAAACCCTTCTGAGACTAGTCCACTAGCTGCATCCTCTCTGTGAGCCAGTATTAAACCCCTCTGAGACTAGTCCACTAACTGCATCCTCTCTGTGAGCCAGTATTAAACCCTTCTGAGACTAGTCCACTAGCTGCATCCTCTCTGTGAGCCAGTATTAAACCCCTCTGAGACTAGTCCACTAGCTGCATCCTCTCTGTGAGCCAGTATTAAACCCCTCTGAGACTAGTCCACTAGCTGCATCCTCTCTGTGAGCCAGTATTAAACCCTTCTGAGACTAGTCCACTAGCTGCATCCTCTCTGTGAGCCAGTATTAAACCCCTCTGAGACTAGTCCACTAACTGCATCCTCTCTGTGAGCCAGTATTAAACCCTTCTGAGACTAGTCCACTAGCTGCATCCTCTCTGTGAGCCAGTATTAAACCCCTCTGAGTCTAGTCCACTAGCTGCATCCTCTCTGTGAGCCAGTATTAAACCCCTCTGAGACTAGTCCACTAGCTGCATCCTCTCTGTGAGCCAGTATTAAACCCCTCTGAGACTAGTCCACTAGCTGCATCCTCTCTGTGAGCCAGTATTAAACCCCTCTGAGACTAGTCCACTAGCTGCATCCTCTCTGTGAGCCAGTATTAAACCCCTCTGAGACTAGTCCACTAGCTGCATCCTCTCTGTGAGCCAGTATTAAACCCCTCTGAGACTAGTCCACTAGCTGCATCCTCTCTGTGAGCCAGTATTAAACCCCTCTGAGACTAGTCCACTAGCTGCATCCTCTCTGTGAGCCAGTATTAAACCCCTCTGAGACTAGTCCACTAGCTGCATCCTCTCTGTGAGCCAGTATTAAACCCCTCTGAGACTAGTCCACTAGCTGCATCCTCTCTGTGAGCCAGTATTAAACCCCTCTGAGACTAGTCCACTAGCTGCATCCTCTCTGTGAGCCAGTATTAAACCCCTCTGAGACTAGTCCACTAGCTGCATCCTCTCTGTGAGCCAGTATTAAACCCTTCTGAGACTAGTCCACTAGCTGCATCCTCTCTGTGAGCCAGTATTAAACCCCTCTGAGACTAGTCCACTAACTGCATCCTCTCTGTGAGCCAGTATTAAACCCTTCTGAGACTAGTCCACTAGCTGCATCCTCTCTGTGAGCCAGTATTAAACCCCTCTGAGACTAGTCCACTAGCTGCATCCTCTCTGTGAGCCAGTATTAAACCCCTCTGAGACTAGTCCACTAGCTGCATCCTCTCTGTGAGCCAGTATTAAACCCCTCTGAGACTAGTCCACTAGCTGCATCCTCTCTGTGAGCCAGTATTAAACCCCTCTGAGACTAGTCCACTAGCTGCATCCTCTCTGTGAGCCAGTATTAAACCCCTCTGAGACTAGTCCACTAGCTGCATCCTCTCTGTGAGCCAGTATTAAACCCCTCTGAGACTAGTCCACTAGCTGCATCCTCTCTGTGAGCCAGTATTAAACCCCTCTGAGACTAGTCCACTAGCTGCATCCTCTCTGTGAGCCAGTATTAAACCCCTCTGAGACTAGTCCACTAGCTGCATCCTCTCTGTGAGCCAGTATTAAACCCCTCTGAGACTAGTCCACTAGCTGCATCCTCTCTGTGAGCCAGTATTAAACCCCTCTGAGACTAGTCCACTAGCTGCATCCTCTCTGTGAGCCAGTATTAAACCCCTCTGAGACTAGTCCACTAGCTGCATCCTCTCTGTGAGCCAGTATTAAACCCCTCTGAGACTACTCCACTAGCTGCAACCTCTCTGTGAGCCAGTATTAAACCCCTCTGAGACTAGTCCACTAGCTGCATCCTCTCTGTGAGCCAGGATTAAACCCCTCTGAGACTAGTCCACTAGCGGCATCCTCTCTGTGAGCCAGTATTAAACCCCTCTGAGACTAGTCCACTAGCTGCATCCTCTCTGTGAGCCAGTATTAAACTCCTCTGAGACTAGTCCACTAGCTGCATCCTCTCTGTGAGCCAGTATTAAACCCCTCTGAGACTAGTCCGCTAGCTGCATCCTCTCTGTGAGCCAGTATTAAACCCCTCTGAGACTAGTCCGCTAGCTGCATCCTCTCTGTGAGCCAGTATTAAACCCCTCTGAGACTAGTCCGCTAGCTGCATCCTCTCTGTGAGCCAGTATTAAACCCCTCTGAGACTAGTCCTCTAGCTGCATCCTCTCTGTGAGCCAGTATTAAACCCCTCTGAGACTAGTCCACTAGCTGCATCCTCTCTGTGAGCCAGTATTAAACCCCTCTGAGACTAGTCCGCTAGCTGCATCCTCTCTGTGAGCCAGTATTAAACCCCTCTGAGACTAGTCCGCTAGCTGCATCCTCTCTGTGAGCCAGTATTAAACCCCTCTGAGACTAGTCCACTAGCTGCATCCTCTCTGTGAGCCAGGATTAAACCCCTCTGAGACTAGTCCGCTAGCTGCATCCTCTCTGTGAGCCAGTATTAAACCCCTCTGAGACTAGTCCGCTATCTGCATCCTCTCTGTAAGCCAGTATTAAACCCCTCTGAGACTAGTCCGCTAGCTGCATCCTCTCTGTGAGCCAGTATTAAACCCCTCTGAGACTAGTCCGCTAGCTGCATCCTCTCTCTGAGCTGCAGACAGAGGAGAAAAGACTCCTTATCACAATTGAATCTATCCACCAAGTGTCGACATCACTGCTAAAGTCAATGTGACTTAGTCATTCATTCTCTGGTCTCAGGACGACCATGTTTGTTCATTAAAGTGAAAGGGTGGATCGACAGAAAATCTCCAGCGACACAAAAGACAGAGAAAATAAAGAGGGATTTTTCAACAAGAAGGACAATTCACGACATGGTAATGGGACTCCCTGAGATAGTGTCAAAGTGCAGCTAGATGGAATGCCTTTGGCCATGGGAGGGGTGGCGTGGCTCTACCTGCTGTGAAATAAACAATGACAGGGAGTCCAAATTAAATGCAAGAGAAAAAAAGAGGAGAAAAATGAAAGGCCTGTGAAGAACAAAACCCTCTACTCTGTTAAGACCCAATGGTTAAGATATCACCACGGGAAACTAGAGACCAGAGCTGGGCGCCCGGAGAGCCAGACCGGGGCAGAGAGCCAGACCGGGGCGCCCGGAGAGCCAGACCGGGGCGCCCTGAGAGCCAGACCTGGGTGCACGGAGAGCCAGACCGGGGCGCACGGAGAGCCAGACCGGGGCGCCCTGAAAGCCAGACCTGGGCGCCCGGAGAGCCAGACCCTTGCGCCTGCATGTAAAACTACCCTCAATCTGAAGTCCAACATCAGGGAGGAACAGTGATAGATGAAGTTGAAATCACCCCACAGGTAGAACACCTGAAAAAGGCACTTACAATAATAAAGGCAGGTCAATTTCATCAAGCAAACTGACAGCCTGCTATATAATTCAAATCAGTATTTTTCTAGGGGCTTAATCTCTCCTCTTTATGTTATTGTAATGTGCTTTTAATTTGATCGACAGTGTGCTTGTCAACTCCTGAGGCCCCTGGGGGGAGGAACCACTTTCCAGCAGGCCTGCTAATGGACAGCTTTAGAGCTGGACCTCTCTCTGCCTCTCTACTACAACATTACATTACAGAGCACAAAGACAACAAGTGACATACCTACACCTCCATAGGGAATTTTGTAGTGAATGGCGCAGAAGGAGATGACTGCCGTTTACGATCCTGTAATCAATTGTGCTATTGTGTATGTTTTTTTGCGTTATTTGTTAACTTATTTTGTACATAATATTTCTGCCACCGTGTCTTTTGACCGAAAAGAGCTTCTAGATATCAGGATAGCGATCACTCACCCCGTACTGGAGGAAGACTTTTTCTTCAACGAGACAGACAGGAAGGATTTACTTCAGACACCCGACAAGGCACTCATCCCCGTCATTCACAGGAGAAAGAGACGGAGGTATCGCGGACGAGTCGCCGAGAGGGTAATCTACCTTTACCATCTGTCCTGTTAGCCAATGTACAATCAATCAATAATAAAATAGACGAACTACGATCACATATATCCTACCAACGGGACATTAAAAACCGCAATATCTTATGTTTCACCGAGTCGTGGCTGAACGACAGCATGAATAACATACAGCTGGCGGGTTTTACGCTTGTTCGGCAGGATAGAACAGCGGCCTCTGGTAAGACAAGGGGTGGCGGTATATGTATATTTGTATAACAGCTGATGCACAAAATCTAAGGAAGTCTCAAGGTTTTGCTCGAGTATCTCATCATAAGCTGTAGACCACACTATTTAACAAGAGAGTTTTCATCTGTATTTTTCGAAGCTGTCTATATACCACCACAAGCCCATGTTGGCACTAAAACCTCACTCAATGAGCTGTATATGGCCATAAGCAAACAGGAAAATGCTCATCCAGAGGCGGCGCTCCTAGTGGCCGGGAACTTTAATGCAGGGAAACTCAAATACCAAATTTCTACCAGCATGTTTTATGTGCAAACAGAGGGAAAAAAACTCTAGATCTCTTCTGCTTCTACTGCTATGATAGTGGACTGTCATATTGATGATGTTGATGGAGATGGTTTGGAGTTGCGCAATACTCAGCAGCAGTGCGTTAGATTGCTCAACTCAGAAATGTTGCTGTCTATCCAGTCAGGTCTGGTTCATTTAATGGACAGACAGGCCGACGATATTGTGAGGCTACTACACGTTTTCCATGTCTCTTTAATGATGTTCCTACTCGTGCAAATGTGTTGGAACATGACATCAATGTTGGAAATGCTGCCCCTATCAAGCAACACCCATATCGTATCAATGCTTCTAACAGGAAGATAATGAGGGATGAGGTGAGATATTTTTTGGAGAATGACCTGGCTACGCCAAGTTCCAGCCCTTGGAGTTCTCCTTGCATTCTGGTTCCTAAACCTGATGGTAAGTCCAGGTTATGTACAGATTATCGAAAGGTAAATTCTGTCACAATGCCAGATTCGTACCCGTTACCCAGACTGGACGATTGTATCGACACTATTGGTGCTGCTAAGTATGTAACTAAGTTGGACCTCTTAAAAGGTTACTGGCAGGTTCCGTTAACCCTACGTGCTTCTGAGATTTCTGCCTTTGTAACCCCAGACAACTTCCTACAGTACTCAGTCATGGCTTTTGGGATGTGAAATGCACCAGCCACTTTCCAACGACTGGTTAACTCCGTATTAGCTGGCGTTCCCAATTGTAGTGCATACCTTGATGACCTAGTAATTTATTCATCTGAGTGGTCAGATCATGTTGACTCTCTAAGGGTAGTATGTGAACGGTTGGCAGCTGCTTCTCTAACCCTGAACTTGGCAAAGTGCGAGTTTGGGAAGGCTACTGTGACCTATCTCGGCAAAGAGGTCGGCCATGGACAGGTGCGCCCTGTTGATGCAAAGGTTTTGGCTATAACTGCATTCCCCGCACCTACCACCAGACGAGAGCTACGCCGCTTTTTAGGGATGGTTGGCTACTACCGTAGTTTCTGTAAACATTTCTCTGCGGTAGTTGCTCCATTGACCGATTTGCTCAGTCCGGCTAGATCGTTTGAGTGGTCCCATGATTGTCAGGTAGCTTTTGAATCTGCTAAAGCACTCTTATGTACTACCCCTGTACTTGCTGCTCCGGATTTTGAGCGACCATTTAATCTTGAGGTAGATGCTAGTGCCAGAGGTGCTGGTGCTGTTCTACTGCAGCAAGACAAGAGTGGAGTGGATCATCCCGTTTGTTATTTTTCTTGTAAGTTTAACAAATGTCAGGCAAATTATGCAACCATCGAACAAGAAGCTCTTGCTTTGTTGTTAGCTCTGCAATACTTTGATGTATATATTGGTTCCAGTGCCCTACCAGTGATTGTATATACTGATCATAACCCCTTAGTGTTTCTCCACCGGATGTACAACCACAACCAGCGCCTTATGCGTTGGGCGCTGATTGTACAGAATTATAATTTGGAGATCCGCCATATAAAAGGTTCTGATAATGTGTTGGCAGATACATTGATTTGTAAAAATAATGATTTTTATATGTTTTCTAAGGTTGACTGTTGTTGATCTTGTGGGTATGTTTTGTAATACTGCGGTCACAATCCCCATGGGTTGCTCTTTTAAGGGTGGGAGTGTTACGGATACAGGTATCCTGTGTGTGTGCATTTATTTTCTCTCCTTCTCCCCTCACAGGTGGCAATCATCATTCCCCAATCAGTCACCATGCAGTCATCAATCAGAAGACACACCTCCTCCTGTTTCCATTACCCAATCACACTCCCTTTCCCTTAGTTTAAAAACCCTGTCAGTTGTTTTCTCAGGTGTTCGATCTCTTTTTGTTTCAATCTCTCTGTGTCTCAATATCTCGCAATATCTCTCTCTCGTTATTGAGCTCTCTTTTGTTTTTTGCACCTATATGTCACTTTGTCCCCACCTGTGAGTGTTGTTATGGTGTTTGTTTGATGGTGGGAAAAGGGGGTACTAAGACAAGTCGTCCATGGTCATACACTACCCGTAGGACTACTTTGTCTAAGAACACTAGGTATAACTGGGCAAACCACCCACTGTATTTTTGGTTAGTTAGTTAGCTGTATAGTAGTAGGCTAGTCTAGCTTCGTGGTATGTTTGGATATTTGTTTCTTTCCTTGGGTCCAGCTCAGTCCCTTTTGCATGAGTTATGTTACGGGTCTCGAAACCATCCCCCCCCTAGACTGCCGGGCCAAAGGGATTCGTAACATCTATGCATAGTCACTTTAACTCTACCTACATGTACATATTACCTCGACTACCCGGTGCCCCGCACATTGACTCTGTACCGGTAACCCCTGTATATAGCCTCCACATTGACTCTGTACCGGTACCCCCTGTATATAGTCTCCACATTGACTCTGTACCGGTACCCCCTGTATATAGTCTCCACATTGACTCTGTACCGGTACCCCCTGTATATAGCCTCCACATTGACTCTGTACCGGTAACCCCTGTATATAGTCTCACTATTGTTATTTTACTGCTGCTAATTTGTTACTTTTTTCTATTTTTTACTTATCTATTTTTACTTAACTTATTATAGCGTTGTTGGTGAAGGGCTTGTAAGTAAGCATTTCACTGTAAGGTCTACACCTGTTGTATTCGGCGCATGTGACAAACACAATGTGATTTGAATGAGAGCGCGAGCGAGGAAGAGCGAGAGAGATTCGCAAGGCCAGGCGATGCGTTGAGAGTTCTGGAAAGAGAGAACGGAATGATACTACAATACTGTACATGATACAGCACCGGGAAAAGAAACAGCGATCTGATCATTTCAACAGTATGATACAATACATCACACCATTACTGCTAAGTGAACATTTGTTTCAGACAGCGTCATTTAAGGATTCAGTGGACTTGTAATCATGGGGTAATTCTGGTGTTGATGGGAGTTTATGGGTGTAATAGAATTAGGCAGGTGGCCATGTGCTAGGAACAAATGGGCTCATTGAGTTGAAGGAGGAGATAGAGAGAACCATCACCATTGTCACACTGATGGACAACTACAAAAAGGCAGGAAATCTGTTGCATTCTGCAATGCTTTAGAGCTGCATATGAACTAACGCCATAGTACTTTGAAGGTATATGCCTGTCTGTAATTCCTTGGGTGCTGAACTAATTTATAAGAGCCAGACAGAAAAAAACAAGACGGACAACAGATTTAGCAAAAAAAGTTTAATCTCTCCTATATGCGTGTTTATTTACAAGTAATAAATCTGCAAAATAGGAAAGAGCAGAATATTTACAAGAGCGTGAAACAGCCAACCTGTCACAGTTGCTTCAAATCTGAAACTCTTTAAAAAGGTATCAGAATTCAGAAAGTATTACAACTCTTTAGATTCTATTTCTTCTTAAATCTGTGTCTAGATATTTTTTATGTTTGATCCTTTACTTTGAAAAAAGGAACTGCTTTCCAATATGCCAAAACAAACCAAACGAGGGAATCAGGAGGACAAGGATAGAAGTTGTTCAGTGGCAAAGGGGGAAACCTGTGACAGTGTTATGAGTGGGCATGGTCAGGTGGTGGATTGTGGGTAATGGAGGGGTCATACAGGGTTGTGGGAAGGGGAGGGGGAGCTGACAAGGCACAATGTGCAAAGTGAAAGCTCTGTGTTCATCAAACAGCATCTGGATCTCTCCCTCTGGCTTTCCTTTCTGTCTTCCACCCAACTCGCAATGGCAGACAGACACAACAACAAAAGACAAGGAGAGACTACCTCAAAGGAGTTCTGTAGAGAAGTCCCTTTCTTTTCATCTTTACACAACAAGTGGCATAGTAAAATGAAATAACAACACAAAACATAACATGAGATACCAACTGCCCCAGTACTTACAATATAACTTGTTTGATACTCTATAGAGTAACGTTACAGATTACCACATTAATCCATAATCCCGCCAAGATGCTGATCATCATCATCCAAAAATCTTCCACGTAAATAACAGAGGAGCAAAAGGACATCAAAGCAAGAGAACCTTCTGGAAAATTTGTAGCGCCACCAGCTGTTTTACAATCGCAGTCATCAAAGCCTAGCTTGTGTGGCGGGAGGGAGGCAGCACACACAAACATTTTCCCATCCACTAAACAAATAAGGGAGACAAATGTGCACAATCAGGTAATAAAATATGCTTAACAGAAGAACAGTGACGGAGCAGAACCATCACAAATCATCATAAATAGGGTGAAGGAACAGCAAAGTGGTCAAGTCAATGCTGAATCTGCACTACGAGAGGCCTTCTCTTGGTATGGGAAAAACCAGTAACCAGCAGATAACCCTGTTTAAGTTGAATTTCATAAACTACTCCATACGCCCTGCTCTCAGATATCAAGTAAAGAGTACAATACATACAGTCCAGCCTTTTGTGTTCGGTTGGGAGGGAAGGGAGCAATTGGTGGAAGGGTGGGGTGTACCGTATAGGAGTACCTTTATTGAGTTGCCAACACTAGGACAGGACTGAGATGGAGAGTAGAGACTAGAGGGAGTTGATATTGGAGAATGACCAAGAGAGAAGGATGGAAGAGCCCTGCAGCACACTAGGATGAATAAAAAATATCCATATCTTTTCTGAAATGTCTAACCAAATATATAATGTGTTGTTGAGACCTGCTCCCATTTCAAACTGAACAATTATAAATAAATAAACTGATCTTTGTTGAAGCCTGATGTAGGATAGCTGGATGGACAGATGGCCCAAGGTTATATATCACAACTCTAGCCTGTGTGATCCACACGGCTCTCACCGGAGAACTGACCTAAATATTTCAGAGGTTTTTCTCAAACATTTATCTGGTTTGTTTTTCCTCCATATCTCCTTTACTCTCAGAGGACATTGACCGAAGGGGAATCGATGCAACATATTAAAGGGAGACAATACATTTCACAATGGTATCCGCTTTCTGAGGAAACGAAAGCCACCTGGCAGTTAGAAAACACACAAAGATTGAGCTACATTTCATTATCTTGTCACATCACAGATGTTTGTATTTCAAAATATTTGTCGCTGTTTTCTTATCTTCACAGCAGACAAAAAAACGAAGAAAAGAGAATTCTGAATGTTCACCTTCCTTGGTGCTTCAGAAGTCCTCTTTTCTCTTTTGAATGACGATCAGAACATGAGGGAAACCCTGGGAGAGTCTACTCTGCTCGCACAACCAATGTTTGGTTTCTGCAGAGTACAAAGAAAACAACTCATACAACTTTCACCACACCAAAAACAAAAATGTAACCATCTTCTTAATTGCAATAAAATAGAACTGTTAAATGTTGAATTCACTGGAGTGACAATGCTTGCTCTCACGACGGGCTAAAAATCAGGAGGGATTACTCTTCACTCAAAGCTTTAGCTAAAAACTCCTCTCATCTTTGTCTGCAAACCTCTACCTCAGTGTCCGCCATGACAGTCTGTAGGATAGTCTAACAGTGATCTATCTGAGGGAAGGGGACAGTGGGAAAACTTCAGGCAGGCTTTGAAAGGGTTTGGGTGAATTAAACCTTTGCTACATTTAACATGGCGCTAAGCCCAATGAATCCTTCTGTGGAGTCTGACTTTTGTGGTACAGCAGAGTCCATAATATCACAGTACTTTAAGCCATGTTACTTGCCTCCCAAAAAACCTTGAGGTCCCAGAACAAAAGTAATGTAACTTTGCTGTGGTCCGGAGTCTGTGCACAGAGGCGAGCAAGGTGGTGGATACAACCAAGAGGGCTGCTCATTCAGGTGCTGTGAATGTGAGGTTGTCGGCTAACACAGGAGGCTGTTTTTCTCTGAGTTGTACAAAAAAAAAAAAAACAAGCCTTTGGTTTTTCTAAAAGCCACAATAGCACTGGTTGTATTAAATACAGGAATAAAATAGTCATTTCCAGTACCATTAAAACAAATGCTCTCCCAGGACAGGAAAGACCCCAGAGACCTAACGATTTGTTGACTTGCTTCTACAATTTTTTTGTCATTTAACTTAATTATTTTTTATTTTTTTTACTTTACTCTCACCTTCAGTCACTAGGCATGACAACATTTGAATCATAACACATTTTATCTAAAGAAAGTTTTCACTAAACAACATTTAAATAAAACATGGCACAGGACAAGGTTTCATAGTTCAGTCTTTGAAATATCAAATCCTTTTCTTTCAAAGTATTTTGTACATTAAAATGGAAATGGACTATTTTCATGTGTTTCTTTAAAAACAAAGTTGTATTTATATATCTATATATCTATATTTATATCCTCTTCTTTTGATGTAGCTTTTTTTGTAAATTGTGCAAATTCAGCAGTAACACAAGTGGCACACCAACGGAGAGAGTAGGCAGTTGGTAAACACAAGACCAACAACTCAATCAACCAAATAGAAATAAAATGGATCTGAAAATCAAACTGACGTCCATGAACGTTGATGAAGTCTCTGATGATAGACTGCTGACACGTCAGAAGCGTCCATGGGGGGGGGGGGGCTTTTGTAAATGAAGTCCTTTCTCCATAGCTCCCCTTATATATATATACATATATATATATATATATATATATATATATCTCCTGGCTTCTTTAGCCAGCTGCTTCACAGTCCCTGTCCTGTAGGTGGGTAAATAATCAACATGGAAGACAAACTGAAACCAGTGATGAAGACCGCGATGATAAGACACTTTCTCGGGGCGACAGACGGACGTTTAGTGTTTATAAATGAGGGGTTGTTTGGATGGGCCGGGGCCCAGGCCTAACTCTGGTGGGTCTCCAGTGTACTTCTTGTGTCCTTGCAGTCCTTACGCGTTGTGTTGGGGTTAGGAGCTGGGGTCAGTGAGAGAAGGCCTAGCTGCTACCCTCTCCGACCCTCAGTGGCGGGCCGTTCCTCAGCTGGCCAAGGCCATGGTATCGATGACCTGCTCCAGCTTACTGCGCAGTCTTTGCCTACGAGACTGTTCGTCCTTCTGCAGCGCAGACAGGATCTGGGGAGAGACAAGAGAGGAGAGAAGGAGAAAGAAGAGAAGGAGAGAGGGAGATTAGTCAATAGATTCAGCAGGGTGGACCACCGACAGAGAAAGTCTCTCAGAACATCTGTAAGTCTGTGTAAAGTCTCTCAGAACATCTGTCAGTTTTTAAACAGCTGTTGAAGCAAACGTGCTGTGATGGTGGCATGAGTATGCTATAAGACTTGTATGTAGAAGCATGCAAACCGTTGAAATGTTTCCCTACAAACACCATACAGCTGTTTACTCATGAATGTTGGCGAAATATACGAGGAAACAGAGGCAGCGTGACATCCATAGTTTACCTCTGTATGGAAAGTTGAATGTCCACTACATGACATTGCATAGAAGAAGATGTTCAGTAAACAGGCGGATGACGATGGAAGCTGTGAGGGGAGCTGTATGTACTATGGCATTATGTGAACTGGAAGAGGAGGTGCTGGTGGGTCCATTAGTGATAGGTAGCTGTGTACTAGATGTTAGGGACTCATGCAGGAGAATGCATAATGGCCTGCTAATGCCCCGCGTGTTAGTGCTGCTTTGACGGATGAGGGGGGCGAGAGGAGGACCCTGCAGCCGCCTGCATCTGGATAATAAGCCTTAATGAATGGGAGCGGCTGCTTAAATAGAGGCAGCTGCAGCTGTTGCCTCAGACACAGGAACCAGCACTGCTGAGAGATGAGGGGAGAGGTGAAGGGGGTAGAGATAGGGTCTGATGCTGAGTGGAGATGACTGAATATACCCCCCTCACTTCCACCACCATGCTCGGAGAGAGCATGCCCTTTGAAAAGGCAAGCAGAGAGGCTGCCTGAACCTCTCACAGCACACACTCAATGCACTATAACCAACAAGGTAGGAAGAATTGTCTGAGCAGACAGACAAACATTGTTTACGTGTTTTTGAAGGCCACGGCAGACACTCTCTTAGAGTGAGTACAGTACAGTAGCCATCCTAGCACTGCCTTCCTCCCTCCCTCGCTGGCTGGCTGTCCTAATGGCTGGGAGCGGATGGAGCGGATAGAGTGGAGGGAGCTTCTGCATTGCCTCATTATCTCTCCAGTTCCACAGCCCAGTCTCCGTGAGTCACTGACTGTAGCCCTTTCCAGGCTCTGCTCAGCTCTCTGAGAATTAGCACTCAGTGTACAGTCTCATTCACATCTCCTACATGGAGTAGCTACACTATACTCGCTCTGCCTCAATGCATAAGCAACGTTTCAAGAATGATTAGTCAGTCTATTTTGGTGGGGAAATAAATGAATGCACATGGAATATAGTGTGTTAATGAACTCCCCGGAAGGATAGCACATGGGAGAATGAATAAAACACATAAATCCAATGTGGTCCATTAGTTCCATAATATGTACTTAATTACTTAAATAGCTGCATGCATTTATGGATGCATACTCAGTTATCTTCTAATTGAATCAGAATGTCCACATTCCATTCATCATGAAAACTAGAAGGCACATACAAAGGGTCTCACCCCTGTGTCAACATACAGAACCAATGGCTATTCTACTCTGATTTCTTCATGCTGCGACTAATATATATTTATAAAACACATTAGATATCTATACTATTAAACTATTATAATGTCTATGATTAATATCTTCGTAATATACCGGTGACTCACCTCATCTTTGTACTTGACGATATAGGAGTAGATCTCATGCAGGGCACTCATGCTGTTGAACTGGCTGAGGTGCAGCCGGGACTGTTCAGCCAGGTAGGCACTCATGTCCTGGTCACTGATGGCCGGCATACGGGAGATGTCGGAGTAGTACCTGCAGGACAGGAGGGGAGCAGAGAGGGAAGGGGGTTAGCACCCTGGACTGGAGAGGACACCTCTTTAGTTGTGTATGTGAAGGACTGCGATGAAAAAGTCAAGGCCTCAATCAAGTACTTGTCAACAACCTTCATCTAATCTAATTTCACCAACTGTTAAAACGCTGGGTGCATACTATGTCTTTTGGAAAAGGAAGCATTGAAATGGACAATCTTACAAACTAGAAGGCAGTTGAGCTCTCTGTCATTCATACCTCTCCACCCAGTTCTTGTAGTTGGGGATGTCCTTGGCGTAGAGCAGCTTGTTGGAGGGCGAGTCTTTGCCCAGCTTGTGTTCTGACGTGGAGCAGGAGTCCATGAAGGTCTGGGCCACCACAGACAGGCAGGCGTCTGTGATGCTGTTCTTATGGATGTCAAACACAAACTGAGGGTTCTTGATCACGTTCACCCAGAACCGCAGAGGAAGACTGGGACGGGAGAGTTATCATGAGAAGATGGATACCATCAACCAAATACACACATAGTGAAGAAACAGCCAAGCAAACCATTGCTATTTGTCCTGTAATGTGTCTCACCAATTACTCTTCCAGGTGTGCCGTACGTCTGAGTCTGATATGGAGTGTTTGTCGGCCTGCTCGTCCAGGAAGTCAAACATGTACTTGATGGCCAGGGGCAGGGCGCTGCCGCGGTGGGCCGTGCTGAAGATGGTCTCAAACAGGTCGTCCACAAACTTCTGCAACGTACCCTGAGGACAGTAGGGATGAGAGGAGCGATTAATTTCCCCCATTAAGGGGGAGGGGCTGTGGAGAGGACGCTGCATTCTGCTCTTCCAAGATCAAAGTGCTGAGACAAGCTAGCTTACCAGACAGACCTATGTTTGCTATTTGAATTCCATTCGCTTCTCTGAATCATGCGCCACAAAACACTCAATCCCACAACAAATGACTAGTCTCCTGCTATTTCCTCCGCTTTATATTTATCTATCTTTTCTGACCACAAAATAGGCTTGTGAACAGCGTCTCATTTCCATGTTTTTTCTTTCCCTACAATTAGGAGCGAAACAATGAGCTCTGAGGCAGCTAGAGGAGAGGAGAGGGGCAGGCAGACCCGTTAACAGGGAATTGGCTGAGGGACCCCAGAAGAATACTGCAATAGAGGCTGAGCTGTTTACATTTGAGTCATTTAGCAGTGACAAGCACATCAAGGGACTACCGAAGAAGATGGTTCCTCCAGGAAAAACTCTTGCCATATGGAGAGCATTACACTTCCTCAACATTCAGATGTTAAAGTTGACCTACATCAGCAGTACTTGTTATTTATGAAGGGGTGGTCTGGTGTCTATGTAATCTTACCTTGGTGGCGAGCAGACGGGTCAGATAGATCTCAGAGACCATCTTGCTGCCGCGGTCACCCTCGCGCTGGTCAGAGTGGTCGTGGTTCTTGACCAGGTGCCACAGCTTGGTACCACTCTCCAGGTCAGGGGTGATCATGGGAGTGCGGGAGCGCAGACTGTCTGGACTGCTGGCTGTTCGCAACATGCTCTCTGGACGGAGGCAAGAGAGCGATAGGAACATCAGGACAAAGACAAGGCCATCAGAACAGAACACCAGTCTGACTCCCTGGTTTCATGCAGGCCCCCAGTGTCCGGTCTGGAGTGTGAAGACACAAGCTCGGCTGGTCGGCTACCCCGTAGCAACTTAGCGGTGCCAAAGGGTCTGGTCTTGCCTAGAAAGCCTATGTAAATTACAACCCAATTCAGCAATATGGAACGTTTCTAATTGAAATACTTCCAGCTTCATGCACCGTCGGGAGTTTTCTATAGGAATAAGTAGATGACGTCAGAGCTATCACTATCTACTGGTTTAAACTTCCAACTCTGACACAGGTGTTAAAATCACGCATTTCAGGTCAAAGCGCTGTGCATAGCATTACAAACATGAAAGAGAAAACAAACATATTTAGTCTGGTGAAGGAATGGCTCTATGGGCTGTCTATATCTGGCCGTCATCCAGCCAGAACAAAGACTGTGCCAGCGTGAGGAGCAGAGTATCAGTCTGTCTGTCACAAGGTCACAACCCATAATCCACTGGGACCTGACCTCAGAGATGGAGAGAACATTTTAATGAGCAAGACAACAGATCCCTGTAGCCTCTCCTATTGTAAAAACTCCTTTTGTACGTCAGAGAGGTGGATGGATGGTGAGAAAAATGATTAGGCCTCAACTAAGGAGCGAGGAGAGATGGCTAACTCATTATGCTCAATTGGCGGACTATAACTAATTAGCAAAGTGGGAGAAGAAAAATGGCGTGCCTCGTCTTCATTGTGCCAGGGCCGAGAGAGGAGATAGGATAGAGAATCTGCTTTCTGTCTTATCTTCTTCAGCATGTTTTTACACCAGCCCTTCCATCTCCTTCTCGTCCCTCTTCTCTTCTCCTCTCCTCTCCTCTAATCTCCCCTCCCCACCCCACCCCTCCCCTCCCCAGCCCAAATGACCCATAATGTTAGAGTGGTGGATATAATAGAAAACCATACACAAGAGCAATATCCTCCCTTCCTGTGGTACTGTATGAGTCAGGCTGTACAGGCTCCATTGTGTGAGTTTCTGTCTCCCCCCACTCGTGTCCTCACGGGGGCCGCCTGCCTCCATGCACTGCTACATTATTAATGGTGTGAGTGTCAAACTTCATTACGGGAGACCAAAAAGATGCCCATCTGCCATGTTCCTTATCAGCTAGCCTGCTGCAGTGGCAGCCAGAAAGGGAGGGAGGGACGCTGCATGGAGAGGAGGTAGGGTGGCCAGAATGCAGGTGTATGGAGGGAGGGATGAGAGGACGGAGGAAGAAATTCATTCTGCCTGAATGATAGAGTGACACTGGGGCCTTCTGAGTGTCTGAGCGCAGGGAGATCACGCTGGCTTTCAGGGTGAGAGGATGAGGGAAGTGAAGCTCAGAGACCGAATGACACAGAGAGATGGTGCTGGAGACACTGCTAAACGAATGTGTGTCAGTGCTTCTTGGTTTGTTGTTTCTTATGGGGCATAAGAGCACTGACCTGAATATACCCAATTCAATCTACAGAGATCTTGGCCTGTATTCACAAAGCGTCTCAGAGTAGGAATACGTTTTGCCTTCTAAATCATAATGGATAACAGGGGGGACCTGAGCCTAGATCAGCATTCATACTCGGAGACACTTTGTAAATATGGGCCCTGTGGTATTTAAACAGCGAACCAGAGACCTCCTGCTACACGTATTTCTAGTGGAGGTGTTAAAACCAGTGATGAAACTAAAGGAAAATGGAACCAGTGTGACTAAGACTGGTCTCCGTGCCAATGACCTTGTCAACCCTCAGTATCAGCTTGTTCACACCAGAACATTCTCTCCACTGTAGCCACTCTACCAGCAGACAATAGTACTGTACTCCTACCTCTATTGGACATTCATCATGAGCCTGCTACTACTACTACTGCTGCTGCTACTGCTGCTTGAGTGCCTGTAAATTTCATGACAATCATGTTCTTTGGCTTCTGGGGGAGAGTGGTGGATGTTTACCTCTGCTCTTACAACAGCCAGGGCTTGGAAAATGGAACCAGTGTGACTAAGACTGGTCTCCGTGCCAATGACCTTGTCAACCCTCAGTATCAGCTTGTTCACACCAGAACATTCTCTCCACTGTAGCCACTCTACCAGCAGACAATAGTACTGTACTCCTACCTCTATTGGACATTCATCATGAGCCTGCTACTACTACTACTGCTGCTGCTACTGCTGCTTGAGTGCCTGTAAATTTCATGACAATCATGTTCTTTGGCTTCTGGGGGAGAGTGGTGGATGTTTACCTCTGCTCTTACAACAGCCAGGGCTTGGCTATCCTCTCTGTGGACTAACAAACCAGCCTGGCTTTCACTGGCCTGTCAACGTTGCTATCGTAACCCCTTAACACACAGACACACTTGAGGAGAGAGAGAAGGGGAAAAGAACAACAAAGGTGAAAGCCCTCAGGCTTTTGCCAGAGAGCTGGTTACACTGTTGTGGTGCACAGCTCAGGCTGTGTTCAGAGGTGTGTCTGTGTTAGCTATTGGTCTTCAGTCTCTGGCAGGAGGAGTGAGGTGTCTGATGTAATGCCTGTTATTTCCTAGATGGTGGAAATACCTCTGAAATGGCGTAGGCTCGATAGTGGTGGATTTATGGCTCTCTCTATTCACAGAGGCTGAGTCAAATCTAGCTTACTATCAACAAAGTCATACAGAGGGCGAAAGACAGAGATTGAGAGAGAGATTGAGAGAAAAAGAAAGGAGAAAGAGAGACTCACCATATCTGCTGAGAGACTTGGTGAAGGTAGAAGAGTTGGATATGTTGTATGCTGAGTTCTGCTTTGGTACCAGAGCGATCACTGAGCCGTCCGTCACCTACAAGCATTGAAAAACAAAGGGCTGTCTTGTAAACATTGTCCTGTCAATCACTCCATGCACTGTCTGTTTGCATAGATAAAACCACACCATGGCAACCCCAGCCCTCTGCTCTCACCTGATAGTGGGCCAGTGTGTTGAGGCGTTTCCAGTCGTTATCGATCTTGGTGGTGACATCCTCATCCTGAAGGATGATTCTGGCCATCCTGCCCTGACGCCACTCTGTGAAGAGAAGATGAGGATGAGACCGGAGACAGGCAGGTGCACCCCCCCCCCCCCTGCCGGAAACAGGCAGGCAGGTGCACCCCCCCCCCCGACACACAGTAAACACAAACACACACGGTCACTAAACACTGGTGTTCTTACCCAGGTCCATGTCCCCAGCCTTGGGTCTCTGGGAGTAGGGGCTGCCCTTGTACACTGCATCCAGCAGCTTCTCCTTCACCTGGGTGATGGTGTCACAGTTCAGCCCCTTCACCGTCACCTCCGAGGCGTTCTCGTTCTCCGGGTTCATACAGTGGAGTGTCTGCCAGGGGAGGGAGGGGAATTAGGTTCAGCTTAGTTAAATAAGTTGTCATTTGCAGGTATTTGAATCGCATTCTCTAGCACTAATTAGGGTCACTGAGGTAGCGACAGATCCTACCGACCTTATACAGCCTTCTCAAAGGTAAATCACACATTTGATCAAATATCCTTATTGTCCTATAAAATATTTATATTTGACAGCACTCACCAGGGTCTTGTAGTCAATCTGCTGTCTGATGAGCTTGTCCTCACTGAGTGAGTAGCGCGCCTCTCCTGTGATGGAGTCTATAGGCCCCTTCTCCATCTGCTGCTTCATAGCACAGTACAGCATGAACAGAGGCTCCCCAGCACACTCCTGGAGACACAGGGACACACAGGGACACAGACCCTCAGCGACAGGTATGGGCTGAAGCTTGGGACCAGTGGCCTTTAGGATTCTGCTTCAACAATGCAATTGCTTAACCACATGCATCTATACTGAGTGGACAAAACATTAAGAACACCTTCCTAATATTGAGTTGCACCCCCCATTGCCCTCTGAACAGCCTCAATTCGTTGGGGCATTGACTACAAGGTGTCAAAAGCATTCCAAAGGAATACTGGTCCATGTTGACTCCAATACTTCCCACAGTTGTGTCAAGTTGGCTGGATGTCCCTTGGGTGGTGGACCATTCTTGATACACATGGTGAACTGTTGAGCGTGAAAAACCCAGCTGCGTTGCAGTTCTTGATACAAACCGGTGAGCCTGGCACCTACTACTATACCCTGTTCAAAGGCACTTAAATATTTTATAATGCCCATTCACCCTCTGAATGGCACACACACACAATCCATGTCTCAAGGCTTAAAAATCATTATTTAACCTGTCTCCTCCACTTCATCTACACTGACTGAAGTGGATTTAACAGGTGACATCAATAAGGGATCATAGCTTTCACCTGGCCAGTCTGTCATGGAAAGAGCAGGTGTTCCTAATGTTTTATACACTCAGTGTGTATCTTAACAGGTATGCATATGAACATGAGATTTGTTGCCAATGAGTCAATGCTATTCTCCTGTATCTTCTCACTGGCCTAATCGACAGAGCACTGGGGTGGTCTAATATAAATGTTTCCTGCGTTTGCACTATCCTGGGCACTTGCCAATCAATAGTGTCATTACCCCCAGCTCAGATCCAAGAAAAACTCTTCCCTCTTAAAAAGAGAAAGAGTTTAGAGCAGAGTGAGAGAGACGACAGACAGGTGGCAGCTGAGGCTGATACTAATACGAGGTTAATGATTGAGAGGAAGTGCTTAGGAAGCCCTTCACCATGTTAGAAATGCATGGGCTGTAGTCGAGGAGGAGGAGGAGAGAGAGAGAGAGCGAGAGAGCGAGAGAGAGAGAGAGAGAGAGAGAGAGAGGGAGAGAGAGGGAGAGAGAGGGAGAGAGAGGGAGAGAGAGGGAGAGAGAGGGAGAGAGAGGGAGAGAGAGAGAGAGAGAGAGAGAGAGAGAGAGAGAGAGAGAGAGAGAGAGAGCTTTTGTAAGTGTCATGTTTACTTTTAATTTTTATTGTTGATTTCACTTTTGTTTATTATCTATTTCACTTGCTTTGGCAATGTAAACATACGTTTCCCATACCAATAAAGCCCTTAAATTGGATTGAGAGAGAGCGAGAGAAAGAGATCTAAGTGCTTGATAGGCATAGCATTTATCTCTCCCACTTTAAAACACACTCAGAACTCCTTACCCTCTCACCCTCTCTCCACCATTTATCAGCAATCAAAAAGTTGATATCTTTCAAGCGGAAGGTGAGAAATACGCACATGCATAAGTATCCAGATTTCTCTATTAAGGTTGATATCAAATGTAAGTGATTTGCATTTATTTTAGCTTTTTATGAAAGTACAGACTCATTTTATGAAAGTACAGAATTGAATCATGGTTGGAGGAAATATGGGAAAGTAATGCTGCTTTAAATGTTGACAAAGGAGAGGGTACCGGTTCCAAGTCAATGTGCGGGGGTACAGGTTAGTCGAGGTAATTTGTACATGTAGGTGGGGGTGAAGTGACTATGTGCATAGATAATAAACAGCAAGTG
The DNA here is from genome assembly GCF_002021735.2 of Oncorhynchus kisutch. Classification (NCBI taxonomy): domain Eukaryota; kingdom Metazoa; phylum Chordata; class Actinopteri; order Salmoniformes; family Salmonidae; genus Oncorhynchus; species Oncorhynchus kisutch. The sequence goes on along the minus strand of NC_034197.2, from coordinate 19,165,714 downwards.
TGTAAAAACGAAGGGGGTGGGGGTGTCAATGTAAATAGTATGGGTGGCCATTTGATTAATTGTTCATCAGTCTTATGGCTTGAGGGTAGAAGCTGTTAACTTCTTGGATATAGGGGGCGCTCTTTTAATTTATGGATAAAAAAACGTTCCCGTTTTAAACAAGATATTTTGTCACGAAAAGATGCTCGACTATGCATATAATTGACAGCTTTGGAAAGAAAACACTCTGACGTTTCCAAAACTGCGAAGATGCTACAGGCGAAACCAAGATGAAATTTCATACAGGAAGTGCCCCAGATTTTGAATGCGCTGTGTTCCAATCTCTCCTTATATGGCTGTGTATGGGTCACGAATGAGCTTAGACTTTCTGTCGTTTCCCCAAGGTGTCGACAGCATTGTGACGTATTTGTAGGCAAATCATTGGAAGATTGACCTTAAGAGACTACGTCTACCAGGTGGCCGCTTGGTGTCGTCCGTTGCAATTATTGCGTAATCTCCAGCTGCGTGTCTTTTTCAGTTTGCTTCGAGGAGAAACACAGCTGCCACGAATGATTTATCATCGAATAGATATGTGAAAAACACCTTGAGGATTGATTCTAAACAACGTTTGCCATGTTTCTGTCGATATTATGGAGTTAATTTGGTAAAAAGTTTGGCGTTGTGGAGACTGCATTTTCGGATTTTTATCTTAGCCAAATGTGATGAACAAAACGGATCGATTTCTCCTACACAAATAATCTTTTTGGAAAAAATGAACATTTGCTATCTAACTGAGAGTCTCCTCATTGAAAACATCCGAAGTTCTTCAAAGGTAAATTATTTTATTTGAATGCTTTTCTTGTTTTTGTGAACATGTTGCCTGCTGAATGCTAGGCTTAATGCTATGCTAGCTATCAATACTCTTACACAAATGCTTGTGTAGCTATGGTTGAAAAGCATATTTTGAAAATCTGAGATGACAGTGTTGTTAACAAAAGGCTAAGCTTGTGAGTGAATATATTTCTTTCATTTCATTTGCGATTTTCATGAATAGTTAACGTTGCGTTATGGTAATGAGCTTGAGGCTATAATTACGCTCCCGGATACGGGATTGCTCGACGCAAGAAGTTAAGGAGCCTTTTGGTCCTAGACTTGGCTCTCCGGTACTACTTGCTGTGCGGTAGCAGAGAGAACAATTTCTGGGGCCTTCCTCTGACACCGCCTAGTATATAAGTCCTGGATGGCAGGAAGCTTGGCCCCAGTGATTTACTGGGCAGCACACACTACCCTCTATAGCGCCTTACAGTCAGATGCCGAGCAGTTGCCATACCAGGCGGTGATGCAACCGGTCATGATGCTCTTGATGGTGCAGCTGTAGATCTTTTTGAGGATCTGGGGACCCATGCCAAGTCTACTGAGGGGAAAAGGTGTTGTTATGCCCTCTTCACAACTGTCTTGGTGTGTTTGGTCCATGATAGTTCGTTGGTGATGTGGACACCAAGGAACTTGAAACTCTCGACCCGCTCCACTTCAGCTCTGTCGATGTTATTGGAGGACTGTTCGGCCCACCTTTCCTGTAGTCCACGATCAGCTCCTTTGTCTTGCTCACATTGAGGGAGAGGTTGTTGTCCTGGCACCACACTACCAGGTCTCTGACCTCCTCCCTATAGGCTCTCATCGTTGTTGGTGATCAGACAAGGAGCCTGAAGCTTCCCACTGGGCATAAACTGGTTGAATTAACATTGTTTCCATGTCATTTAAACAAAGAAAATGTGATGATATTGAATCAACGTGGAAAACTGATTTGATTCTAAAAAAGTTATCACCGTAAGGGAATTTCACCTAAATCCAATGACATGTTGATTTCACATTGAATTCACATTAGTTGACAACCATCCAAATGTAAATCAAAACTAGACGTCGAACTGACGTCTGTGCCCATGGGTAGTTAACTGTGAGTGAGTGGAGACAGGGGCTAACTAACTGCTAACTGGGAGAGAGGTGGAGACAGGGGCTAGCTAACTGCTAACTGGGAGAGAGGTGGAGACAGGGGCTAGCTAACTGCTAACTGGGAGAGAGGTGGAAACAGGGGCTAGCTAACTGCTAACTGGGTGAGAGGTGGAGACAGGGGCTAGCTAACTGCTAACTGGGAGAGAGGTGGAGACAGGGGCTAGCTAACTGCTAACTGGGAGAGAGGTGGAGACAGGGGCTAGCTAACTGCTAACTGTGAGTGAGTGGAGACAGGGGCTAACTAACTGCTAACTGGGAGAGAGGTGGAGACAGGGGCTAGCTAACTGCTAACTGGGAGAGAGGTGGAGAACGGGGGCTAGCGAACTGCTAACTGGGAGAGAGGTGGAGACAGGGGCTAGCTAACTGCTAACTGGGAGAGAGGTGGAGACGGGCTAGCTAACTGCTAACTGGGAGAGAGGTGGAGACAGGGGCTAGCTAACTGCTAACTGGGAGAGAGGTGGAGACAGGGGCTAGCTAACTGCTAACTGGGAGAGAGGTGGAGACAGGGGCTAGCTAACTGCTAACTGTGAGTGAGTGGAGACAGGGGCTAACTAACTGCTAACTGGGAGAGAGGTGGAGACAGGGGCTAGCTAACTGCTAACTGGGAGAGAGGTGGAGACAGGGGCTAGCTAACTGCTAACTGGGAGAGAGGTGGAGACAGGGGCTAGCTAACTGCTAACTGGGAGAGAGGTGGAGACAGGGGCTAGCTAACTGCTAACTGGGAGAGAGGTGGAGACAGGGGCTAGCTAACTGCTAACTGGGAGAGAGGTGGAGACAGGGGCTAACTAACTGCTAACTGTGAGAGAGGTGGAGACAGGGGCTAGCTAACTGCTAACTGGGAGAGAGGTGGAGACAGGGGCTAGCTAACTGCTAACTGGGAGAGAGGTGGAGACAGGGGCTAGCTAACTGCTAACTGGGAGAGAGGTGGAGACAGGGGCTAACTAACTGCTAACTGGGAGAGAGGTGGAGACAGGGGCTAACTAACTGCTAACTGGGAGAGAGGTGGAGACAGGGGCTAGCTAACTGCTAACTGGGAGAGAGGTGGAGACAGGGGCTAGCTAACTGCTAACTGGGAGAGAGGTGGAGACAGGGGCTAACTAACTGCTAACTGGGAGAGAGGTGGAGACAGGGGCTAGCTATTTGCTAACTGGGAGAGAGGTGGAGACAGGGGCTAGCTATTTGCTAGAGGTGGAGAATGGAGACAAGAAGCTAGCTAAGTCTCCACCTCCAGTGTCCTCTCCTGATTCCTATGCAGCAGCCCAACTCTCCCTCTCTCTCCCTGCATATGCTGTTAACGTCTTGTTAGCATCTGTGCTAATTAACCAGACAGCTGCTAACGATAGGGAACACGCATACATCACTCCCTAACCCTCGCTACGACACGGTTGTCTATGAAATTATCTTTATTTCCACCTCCCGGCTTCATTAGGGGGTAATTTTACACTCTTCCACGAGGGAGCGAGGGAGAGTGAGAAGAGATTGAAGAGAGGACCAGTCGAACACCACACCCCCAAAGCTCCTAATGACCGCAGGCAAGAACTGTCAAATAAACAATAACGTAACAAATGAAGGAAATAAAGAGAAACGCCTCTAGTTGGAGCCTTAAACAGACTAAAATACTAATAGCGTACTAACCCATAATGAGAAACAGGGAAGGGGGAAAACAAAACTAATTCTAATTGGCAGAAGAGAGAGAGTGGTGGAGTTGCGGGGTTCCTGAAGAGTAGCTACTGTAGCTCATCTGGTCAGAGCTTAGGTGGTTTGGTGGTGGACTTACCTTAAGGAACTTGTACAAGAGAAAAGTGAACCAGTTGGTCAGCATCTTCTCAGCAACAGACTCCGTTCTAACAGAGAAATGTAAGGCCAGGCATAAATAAGACATGATAGTTCAATAATCAACTAGAGGAAATTGCAGCTCTACCTCAAAACTAACTAGGAATAAATCTAGTTTTAGTTTTAGACTAATACTTGTACTTTCATAAGGGGAAAAAGGTCTTAAAACAAATACTTTATTCTCAAAGCAAACAACCAATCTTCATTAAAAACAGACAATTACCATAATTGGCTAACTTCTCTCGTTAATCATAAACCTGTTGCCTCTACGAACAAAGACCCCTGAAATGTCCCACAGATGAGGAGCAATTAAAATCCACTGTAATTTATTTATATTTATTTATCCTAATATCAAGAGAGGAAACCTAGGCAAACAGTTTCCCCTTTCTCCTCCCCCTACAGTGGCTAGAAAAGCAACTTTCTCTCCATAATTATCTAGTTAATCTAAATTAAAAGGCGGCACAGGAAGGAGGGGTGATAGGAAGAACACTTCTACAAAACACCCCTAAAGCTGCAATATGTTACTTTTTGGGCAACCTGACCAAATTCACATAGAAATATGAGTTATAGATGTGTCATTCTCATTGAAAACAAGTCTAAGAAGCAGTAGATATGTTCTGTGAGCTATTTCTATGCTTTCCGTGCTTAAGTATAGTTTTCGTGCCTTTTACTTTTACTAAAGAGTAACGCTCCCTATACTTTAAACGCATTTTTCTGCCAAAGGTGGTTAACTGTTGGGCAAAAAAAGGTGGCTAAACTGTGTTTACTTAAGTTTACCCTCCACTACACTATTGGCTATAATGTTTGAGAGAATATGGAGAAAAAAAAATGTACTAATGTGTACAGTGCATTCAGAAAGTATTCAGACACCCTTGACTTTTTCCACATTTTGTTACGTTACAGCCTTATTCTAAAATCAATTTAATAGTTTTTTTCCTTCATCAATCTACACACAATCCCCCATAATGACAAAGCAGAAAGCAGACATTTTTGCAAAAGTATTCAAAATAAAATCTGAAATATCACATTATATAAATATTCATATTTTCAGGTCTCTCCAGAGATGTTGGATCTGGTTCAAGTGCGGGCCCTGGCTGGGCCACTCAAGGACATTCAGAGATTTGTTCCAAATCCACTCCTGCATTGTCTTGGCTGTGTGCTTTGGGTCGTTGTCTTGTAGGAAGGTGAACCTTCTCCCCAGTCCGGGGTCCTGAGTGCTCCGGAGCAGGTTTTCATCAAGGATCTCTCTGTACTATGCTCTGCTCATCTTCCCTCAATCCTGACTAGTCTCCCAGTCCTTGACGCTGAAAAACATCCCCACAGCGTAATGCTGCCACCACCATGCTTCACTGTAGGGATCGTGCCAGGTTTCCTCTTGACGTGACGCTTGGCATTCAGGCCAAAGTTCAATCTGGGTTTCAACAAAACAGAGAATCTTGAGTCCTATTGCTGCCTTTTGGCAAACTCCAAGCGGGCTATCATGTGTTTTTTACTTAGGAGTGGCTTTCGTCTGGCCACTCTACCGTAAAGGCCTGATTGGTTGAGTGTTGCAGAGATGGTTGTCCTTCTGGAAGGTTATCCCATCTCCACAGAGGAACTGGAGCTCTGTCAGAGTGACCAAGGCCCTTCTCCCCCGATTGCTCAGTATGGCCAGGAGGCCAGCTCTAGGAAGAGTCTGTGGTTCCGAACTTCTTCAATTTAAGAATGATGGAGGCCACTGTCTTCTTGGGGACCTTCAATGCTGCAGACATTTTTTGGTACCCTTCCCCAGATCTGTGCCTGGACACAATCCTTTCTCAGAATTCTACCGACAATCCCTTCGTCCTCATGACTTGGTTTTGCTCTGACATGCACTGTCAACATGCACTGTGGGACTTCATATACACAAGTGTGCTCCTTTCCAAATCATGTGCAATCAATTGAATTTACCACAGGTGGACTCCAATCAAGTTGTATAAACATCTCAAGGATGATCAATGGAAACAGGATGCATCTGAGCTTAATTTCGAGTCTCATAGCAAAGGGTCTGAATACAGTACTTATGTAAATAAGGTATTTCTGTTTAATATTTTTAATAAATTTGCAAACAATTCTAAAAACCTGTTTTCGCTTTGTCATTATGGGATATTGTGTGTAGATTGATGCGGAAAACAATGAATTTAATACATTTTAGAATAAGGCTGTAAAGTAAGGAAATGTGGAAAAAGTCAAGGAGTCTGAATACCTTCCTAATGCACTGTATGTAAGAGTAGTATAATTTACAAGTCAGTATGTTAAGAAATGTGTGTTACAACAAATGTGTGAGTGAGTGTGTCAGCGGACGACTGTGTGAGTGGGTGATTGTGTGAGTGAGTGTGTCAGCGGACGACTGTGTGAGTGGGTGATTGTGTGAGTGAGTGTGTCAGCGGACGACTGTGTGAGTGGGTGATTGTGTGAGTGAGTGTGTCAGCGGACGACTGTGTGAGTGGGTGATTGTGTGAGTGAGTGTGTCAGCGGACGACTGTGTGAGTGGGTGATTGTGTGAATGAGTGTGTCAGCGGACGACTGTGTGAGTGGGTGATTGTGTGAATGAGTGTGTCAGCGGACGACTGTGGGAGTGGGTGATTGTGTGAATGTGTCCGTCTCACCGGCGCAGCAGCAGCTTGGGGTGGTTCTTGCTCTCCAGGTTCTTGTCGATGAGGTCAGATAGGAGCTGTTTGAGAACCCCTGTGGCGTACTCCATCTCCCCCTGCAGCGCTGTCATGATGAGCGACGCCACGTTGCCACGGTCACGCATGGAGAAGGAGCGCTGCGCCTCCAGGGTGCGGATGAACGTCAACAGGAAGTGCTTCTTGGTGAGGAGCTGGCCAAACAGGGTCAAGGCCTTCTCCTGGTTGGCCTGGACCTATCAGGAAACAACATCCACATGTGTTGTAAATGTAATGTAAATATATGGAGTACCCCACATTAAAAAATACTACAGTGCACTATGGATAAAATACTATAGTATTTAAAGTTGACTATAGTATAAATACTGTTGTAAAAAACAACTGTAGTATATACTATAGTAATTATTGTAGTATTTTTTGCAAACTGTAGTATACTGTATTATTTACTTTATTGGTTTTGCAGACATTACTGTAGTAGTTCGTGTAGTATTTTGTATTTTTTTTATTCTTTGACATAGTGTGGGATTTCTCCTTTAGGAAACCTACTGCGCAAAATTCTCAAAGAGCACATTTTTCATAACCTGTAGTTACTTTAGGACTGAGGTCTGAATGGATAGTTCAGAGCTTTCGCTCTTTTTCATAACCTGTAGGTACTTTAGGACTGAGGTCTGAATGGATAGTTCAGAGCTTTCGCTCTTTTTCATAACCTGTAAGGGAGACAATATATTGTCTCTACTTGGGCATGTAGGTTTCTCACTTATTGGTGGCACACATTGGGATTATGGGGGAAGGGAACTGGCAAATTAAATACTGTAGTATATACTATAGTAATTACTGTAGTGTTTTTGCATAAAGTTGTGTTTTTGTTATATTACTGTAGTATTTACTGTATTGTTTTTGCGGACTGTAGTATTTACTATAGTATTCTACAGTATACTACAGTTTACTACATATTCTAGTAAGTACTGTAGTATTCTATAGTAAACTGTAGTCATTTTATGTGGGGTCGGGGAATTGTAAATGGTATAATGTAAATACATGGAGTAAGACTAACGTAAATAACACAACAATAAATGATGTAAGTATTATTTAGAGATTGGCTATGTACTGTATACAAGACATGACATCTTGGCCTATGAGGCCATTGTTAGATTCACATTCATGACCTTAGCTGCTTTTAAAGCCTGCAGTGCGTTTTCAAGTTTCAAGTTTTATTGTCACAAGGACAAGTACAATGCATTCTTTCTTAGGAGATGTTTCTTCAAATGTCTTATGATCAATTTGCCCTACGTCGTCAGCTGAGCACAGGAGAAAACAGAACGGAAGGAGGAGTAGGAGGAAGGGGGATGCACTGGGGCGTAGAAAGGAGAGGGCCTGTGCAGTGCTGTGCGTCCGAGGGTGGCTGGGTGACAGAAGTCTGTTCCACAGGCTGGCATCTGTCACTTCTCATCAGCAATGCTACGGCCCCCTCTAGACCTAACCCACAATCCTTCACTCTAACTCACTCACATAGACAAGGCAGTGCTACTGCTCAGAAAACCAAGGGTAGTGTCTGTTAAAAAGGGAAACAAACATCTAGTATATTCTGCAAGGCTTACGGCATAATATCATGCCTAAACAACACCCAGTACGTGTTAATAAAAGGAAAATAAAATCAAAGTACTTTCTCTGTCTTTATGAAAAAACACTTCCTCCTCCATTAGCCAACCGCCTGGCTCCATCCCCCCACCCACCCACCGTACACCATGCACTCTGACTTCACAGAATCTCCACCTTCCACTACAAGTACACGTACCATACACCATGCACTCTGGCTACCCTGCCGCCCCGCCGCCCCGTGCATGGTGTACGGTACGTGTAGTGGAAGGAGGTGATTCTGTGAAGTCAGAGTGCATGGTGTACGGTACGTGTAGTGGAAGGAGGAGATTCTGTGAAGTCAGAGTAGGGTAGCCTAGTGGTTAGAGCATTGGACTAGTAACCGAAAGGTTGCAAGTTCAAATCCCCGAGCTGACTATGTACAAAATCTGTCGTTCTGCCCCTGAACAAGGCAGTTAACCCACTGTTCCTAGGCCGTCATTGAAAATAAGAATTTGTTCTTAACTGACTTGCCCAGTTAAATAAAGGTAAAATAAATAATAATTTAAAAAACACCATGCACTCTGACTTCACAGAATCTCCGCCTTCCACTACACGTACCGTACACCATGCACTCTGACTTCACAGAATCTCCTCCTTCCACTACACGTACCGTACACCATGCACTCTGACTTCACAGAATCTCCTCCTTCCACTACATGTACCGTACACCATGCACTCTGACTTCACAGAATCTCCTCCTTCCACTACACGGCCTAATAAAGTGCCTCAATTTTCCTCAGTGGAGCTAAATGAAATTCTGGGGCCTCTGGGGGAGCAGGCTGGGTACTGTAGGTTGCTTTGGGGAGAGCAGCTACACAGAGCAATAAGGGATTGAGCCGTGTGTATGGACACTTGATTACGCTTGGGACTCGAGGGGAAATTCAGTGGGAAAGAAATCCGGACATAACAATAAAGATGTAATCCCTCCCCTTTAGAAGAGCCTGTGGTTGACAGGGCGGGGAGGTAGCGAGTCTCTACACTGTATTCTGACAGGCATTTGCATATATTTCATGCTGAACCAGGTGGGATCTAGTAGCATATTTGAAATATATATGGAACATCATTGATACATGAAGAGAGAGAAGCTCCTATGTGATGCGGCTACTGTATATGAAATGATTACAGCCATATCATATGACCATTTCATCGGCTTAATGATTGGCTGTATGAAATGATATCATGTTACATACATCCTGTCCTCTGTACCTTCCCAAGCTGTAACATGGGATTCTGGTGAGACAAAGGTTTCCTCTAACATTCAGAGGGTGGGATATTAGGTACAGATATAGATACAGATTAGTATAGATAGTGGTATAGATGTTCGAGTCTACATGCTGCGGTGGCAGTGGTGGTGTACCTCCTTGACTCGTACCTCCATCTCCTTGAGCACGGGGTGGTCCTCGATGCCGGGGAACAGGACCCGCATGGCGTAGGTCCTGTAGTCCAGGAAGGGGATGCCCGCTCCGTCCAGCTCCTGGGTCAGCTCGTGGATGTCTGTCTGCAGCTCTGCAAAGGCTGAGGGAACACACAGACAGAGAATGAACTTACTAGGATGTAGACACTTAAACACAGGGATGCACAGTCAGTTGCACTGGGTATGAATGGACATTGAAGGGGATTATGGAAGTACAGTATCTTCATTACACTCCATGTGTGTGTGTTCCAATGTTACAACTGTGTGTGGCACCGAATTATCAATGTCAACTGCAAACATATGCCACCACACCAACACTGCACTGATTGGCTTAGAGAAAAAGACACAGGGAAAGGGCAAGTAAATAGAATGTGGATTTCATTCTTCTGTTGTGTTTTGAATTAAATCCATACTACTTGGAAATACAAGAGAAGTGCTAAACGAAAGAAAAGAAACTGTTCCAAAAAAGGGGAGAGACAATGGAAAGAGAAAAAGATAAAACAAAGTTCATCGGAAAGAAAGTAAATGAATTGGATGAGTGGATAATTAATAAAGGAGCAATGCGTTTCATGCATCATTTCCCCCAGCTGTTATTGGCCTGCGTCGTCCGCTGGGATGATTATAGTAGACTGCCAAACTCCCCCTTCTGTAAGGGCTTCACCATTTCTACATACAGTTTAGCAGCTACTCAAACATTATACAGACGGCACGATTCCTACAGGTTAATTAAGGATTTACTATCATGCATATATGGGCCTTTCAGTATGGGTCCAATTATTCATAGAGATAAAATAACTATCAAAGTTATAATGTGAATAATAAAACATTCTGTTGACAGGGAATGTGTCTGGCTGAGTCTCGACTTTCCAACCATTTGCAAAAATGAAATAGTTATCCTTCATTCTATTGAGTTTGTTGTGTCTAAGCACCAAGCCAAAGCAGCCATTACATCCAGCAGGGTAAACTACACAGCAGATTCTCTCCCCGTCAACAGTTGCAGCAGCATCTAATATGTTGTTAATGGGCCATTAGCCGTGTGACTGTTAGTTTTGTCTGTCTGTTTGTTTGGATTACACTGCTCTCTGATGGCCCTCAGAGCACGGCTCATTGAGCTCCACCTCCCCTATCATCCTCCCCTCCCCTGCTGACTGACACTTAGTGGGACACGCCCACCTCCCCGCAGCCAAGCCCGCCCCCACGTCTGCTGCCCCGCCCATCCCCATCACCTGGGTAGCATAGCCCGTCTGGGCCTCCAGCAGGAGGGGCGGGGCAGGGGGCGGGGACACAGCAATGCTCTACTTCCTGGTGGCACTCAGTGTTTTTACATCACATCGTTGCCCAAACTTCCCAGCTACAGAGGCAGATGTGTAGATTACTCTCTGTTGCTGCTGGTCTGTCAGGTCTGAGACTGGTGTGTAAAGGAACTCATGTCTGTTGTGCTGCTGCTGTTTGTGTTGTAAATAAATCACGGCATGTGCATTGTATTGAGCATGTGTGGCAAGAATGCTAAATCTATCAGGTATACATGTGGAGTAACAGTAGCTTTAACTCAGTCACTCTCCGATGTTCCCTGTACTGGTCGATCTGACCCCACACAGTCCCCGTCTCTCTGTCTCTGCCAGAGTTCTCTTCCCCATCTCTGTATCTATCAGTGTTTGGCGACAGGCTGTGGGCTGAGACTGACAAGGCTATGACCCTCCGGATGGCCAGCCACAGATAAGAACCAATTAGTCTCAGTCCATCTCTCAGTGGGCAGCATAGATGCACCTCAAAACGTCAAAGAGACAACACCAACTTGGCTGTCCACACAACACACAGACACACTCACACGTTCAGAGGATACTGCGACCACATCACCAGAGAGCAAGCAGCCCTCTCGTATCAGCCACACCAACCTGTTACCATGACGACTGGACAGAGTGCAGCTACAGCACAGTCACATATCCACACAGAAAGAGAATAAGAGAGTGATTATGAATGAGGGAGAGTGAGGGGGGAAAGAGAGAGAGGAAGAGAGAAAGAAAAGAGAAAGGGAGAGAGAGAGAGAGGGAGAGTGAGAGTGAGAGTGAGAGAGAGAGAGAGAGAGAGAGAGAGAGAGAGACTGACAAGGAGTGTGACTGTCCGTACCTTCTTTACACTCCAGGGCCACTCTGGACTCCAGGTTGTCCATCTGCAGCTGCAGGCGTTTCAGGGTGCGGTCAGCATCACGGGACTTCCTCTTGTAGGCGATGAGCACAGCGATGATGACCAATAGCAGCAGACCACCACCTCCGCCGATACCGATGATGGCAGGCAGGGTCAGCAGGCTGTCTGAGTAGATCTGGAGAGTACCAGGGGAGTACTCGAACCCACCCACCCGGATCTGAGCACACACACAGGAAAAAAACACAGAAACACGTCACAGTGCTAATCAAACAAAGCAATCACTACAGTGAAAGAATCTCAGGAACCAAAGTCGTTAATAGGAGTAAAACACTGGGAATGGGTTCTAAAAACCCACATTTACATAAACCAGCAGGTCTGACAGAACCCATCACTGGATTATCTCAAATCAAAGTATTCAGTGGGGGGTTGATAACTATTTTGATGAGCAATGATTACTGCACTTTAAAGGATCAAGTTAACACAGTCAAAGAATGTTAAACACTTGGGTTGTTTCGGTTCAGGTGCTAAAAGTTTGTCCTGTTGATGACAGTTTCTAAACATCATGTATTTTCTATTGTATTGACAGGGAAGGGACTGATGAGAACAGAAAAAGCTGAAGGCCATAAAAGGTTTCTTAGAAAACTTGCAGGAGGCACAGCCGCCGACACACAGCTGTGCATCTGAGGAGGCAAACAAGACAACACACACACACCAGACTCTGCACACATTCAGAGACGTAGCCTTGTGCGTCGGGCCAGACGCCTACTGGGGGCCCTGTATGTAGGTCACTTTACACAGGGTATAGAACACACAGCTGTGCCCTTCTCCCCAGCACACCCCACAGCGCACACAACACACACAACACACGCGCACACACACACACACAGCCCAGCACAGAGCGGATGGAAACAGACAGTTCTATTTTTAAAGTGCCATTGTCAAGAGTAATGAATTACTATACCGACCCATGAAAATGGTATTTCTCCAATATTCAACATGACATTTAGTTGCAAAGCAAAGAGAATCCAGCCCCAAGCCTACTGGTAGTTTGGAGAGCCATCATATTGAATTACATGGATGTGTTGTCACTACTTTCAATGTCTTTCCAGACTACTAAATGTCACACAGATAGTGTGACTGGAGAGGATAGTAGAGATTTGTTTGGAGGGGACTGTGTGTGTATTTGAGGATATATAGAAAGTAGTACATGGGGAAACCCGAAAAAATACTAAGTGCACTGAAATTAGCTGTAGTATTTTAAGGAAAAAAATGTACAGAGGCAATTCCATCTAAATATAAAGGTTAGATAAAACAAAGTCAAGTCAAGGGAGACCGTGTGAACTCAGTCCAGGTGAGTCGTGTGCCATGTGAAATGAAATGGTATAGAGTAAGTGCTCACTGTGACTTTGTGCTGTCCAGTGAGGTTGGGCCATTCACACAGCAGCTGAGTCTCAGACAGGGTCAGAACACAGGGGGTCTCCCCGATGAACACCGTGTAGTTCAGCCTGGAGTTACCAGGCGCTGCAGGGATTAGGTTACGACCCTGGAAGGAAACACACAAAAACAGTGTCAACTGTTTCATTGTTTTTATCTGACCCAATCCTTTAAACCAAGGCCAAGCACAGAGTTAACCACACAAAGCCGTGCATTGGTAGCAAGGCAAGATATGTTCTACAATGTGACAGACTTTGGCTCGTATGGAGCCACCGCCGATGTTGGAGGTCGCACAATTTCAATCTGACAAAAGCTTTGGAAAACATTTTTTTCCCCCAAGCATCTCTCTTTGCCTAAGTGTCAGAGCGAGGCCATGAGCCCTGTAGCCTTCAACTCTAGAGAGAGAAGGGTGGCAGAGAAGAGCAGGTGGGGGGAGAGAGAGAGAGAGAGAGCTGTTGTGCCACCCACTGCTCTAGCAGCATGAGAGAGGTGAAGACTCAGTCTTCCAATCCCTCTCTCCACAGGGCTCCTCCCAGGCAGGTCACGCCGTGGAACACTTCAGGCATGCATTCTATTCACGATCATTTCACCCTGCATCAGCCATGCACCCAACACCCCACCCCACGCACCAGATGAAAAATTAACTGCTTGGCGAATGCGATGCACATCTCGTAAAATACCCTTAATTATTTCAGCAAATTACATTTTCTTATTCTCATCACTGTGCTAATGTGAAGGTTAGTTATAACGAACCAGACGGGGGATTCTCTCTGCAATCAGAAAAGGTTTAGTTAATACATTTCATTTTCAATGATGGTTCTTATGTTGTTTTTTTATATTGGCTCAGAGGATAATTGGATGCACAACCATCCCAATTTTGGCGTTTAGAGCTGGAGCTGACGGATACGTGAAACATTGAATAATCTAAATCGAAAAATCCGGCGGATTACATTTGATGTAATCCAAAAACGTAAAAATATATTTGATGAAATAGTATACACTGTATTTTAATAGGGATTAACAAATACAAATACATGAATGGTTTCTAAGATAGACAGGTGAAAGAGAATTCCCTGGTAGACACTTGAAAATATCCATTTTAATTTCTGTGACTCGTTGAAATGACTGAGCCTCTCTGGTCCTCAGTGTTCACCCCCCCACTCCAACCACTCTGCCCTGCTGGCATTCAGGCTCTCTTACCTTGAGGATGAGAGGGGAGGTGGGTTTGAGCTCCAGGACCCCGGTGGGGCTGAGGGGTTCGAACACGGGGTCAGGGTAGTAGCTGAACGTCTCGTTGACCACCACCAGAGCGTGGACATTGTCCATGTAGAAGCCGATCTCATCCGGCCCACTGCCCGTGTCTGAGAAGCCCCTCTCGGAGTCGGTTACTGACGGGGCCAGGCACACCATCACGGAGTTATTAAACACTGTGCAGTTCTGAGCGGGACAGGGGGAAGGAACATAGAAAATAAAGGAGATTAGAAAAGTGTGAGATGACAAATTGTATGTTCCATTACAACAGTGGTCCCCACCCCTTTTCACTCGGGCTCCCCTTGCTTCATTTGGGAACGCATTTTGCCATGTCTTATGTGTGTTCGTGAGACATCTGAGTGATGCAAACATTACAACAAAATCTATGGGCTAAAAAACCTAGTTAAAAAATGTTAGCTGACATGGGCTAGTTGATCTGGACATTTCTGACCAGTTATAAATAGCTCTCTAAGGTCTGCAGGGACTAACATGACAAGAGGAGCTGATGATGCACTACCCCGTTTAGAAATTGCACCTTGTGCATTCTACTATTACAACTTTTCAAGAGTAAATTGAGACCCAGACTGAGTTCCTTAAAAGAATGTGTTATAATAATAATATTCTAGTCTGAATTTGAAATTATTATGAATTTACATATTTTAATAATTTAATCTCTGGAAATGTTTTCTTTAATCCCAGTATTTTCATTATAGAGATATTAGCAGTGCTATTTGGGTGGATTTTGTGGTCTCAAACCAGTGAATTTATTAACATTCTTCATCAGGATTATGGGCAAAATTTAATTATTGACAATGAAAGAGGTGGGAATGTTGTTCCCTTGTAATATAATTGCTACATTTACTATCAATATAGCATTACAAATTGTTTTCTAGATTGTATATTGCCGATTCTTTCTCACAATGTGAATATTGGGTCGCGACTCAGACAACCTGTTCAAATTTGGGTCCCGAGGCAAAACCTGTTCAGAACCACAGCCCTAGAGGAGCCATGTTACTTAAAAACCAATTCAAATATTGGTTTATATGCATCTCATTACAGTTTCTCTAACTCCCAGCTAAACATTCTCAGAAAATATTACTGCTTTGCTGTGTTGGCTTTTATGACTCCAGGTATTGCTAGTAGATTCAGAACTGTATCAATCCCCTCACCTACGCTGTATGCTTCTCTACATGGACCTCTTAACATGTCCTCAACACGGAGCACAAGGACCTCAGCAGCATTGTGTCTAGAGCAGAAGCTAGTTTGAACGGAGCACAAGGACCTCAGCAGCATTGTGTCTAGAGCAGAAGCTAGTTTGAACAGAGCACAAGGACCTCAGCAGCATTGTGTCTAGAGCAGAAGCTAGTTTGAACGGAGCACAAGGACCTCAGCAGCATTGTGTCTAGAGTAGAAGCTAGTTTGAACGGAGCACAAGGACCTCAGCAGCATTGTGTCTAGAGTAGAAGCTAGTTTGAACGGAGCACAAGGACCTCAGCAGCATTGTGTCTAGAGCAGAAGCTAGTTTGAACAGAGCACAAGGACCTCAGCAGCATTGTGTCTAGAGCAGAAGCTAGTTTGAACGGAGCACAAGGACCTCAGCAGCATTGTGTCTAGAGTAGAAGCTAGTTTGAATGGAGCACAAGGGACGGGCCATTAGAACAAGGTCATTAAGCAGAAGTTGATTCTCTTCCAGTAGAACTGAAGGAAAGGTTAATGGAGCCCCATGGTGCAAGGTGAGGGGGTGAGGGGCGACTTGCCAACACCGCTTTGTCATCCTGGGACATTTTAAAGGTTAAACGGCCTGGGGGAGTGTTGGATGTTTTGTTTCAAGGAGCAGGGTAGAAACAGGAGACAAAATTGGCAGAACAACCGGCAGACAGTCTGATGGCCACCCATGGACGAGATGTGTGTGAGTGAGGTGTTTGTGAAGGGGTCTGGGCTAGGTCCATACTCACATGGAAGGATTCGGCGGAGCCGTACTTGGCTCTGATCTTAGGCTCTCTGATGGTGGCCAGGTTAGTTCCACTGACGGTCAACAGGGTTCCACCACTGACAAAATAAAAAAAATTGTTTGTTAACAAATATGTAAATATGAGGATGCATAGAAAAGTATTAGACAATCAACATAAAGTAGATGGAAGTATATTCAATTGCCAGCTGTGGGTAAGTTGTGAATAAAACCCCCGGAAAATAAAATGTGTTGTAGGTGTACTTTAGGTCCTAGGAGACAGTTACAAATAGAGTTTACAGTCCCAGTGTCTGGAAAGCCAGTGCATAACAACACCCACTATGTCTGGCAAGTATAGCGTATATACATCCCTCCTGCCTTCCTTTATCTAGCCGGGTGAATGCTGTGTTCTCTGCAGTCGACTTTCTTCACCCTGCATGCATGGACAGGCAGCTCCTGGCTGAGGCTGGGCATGAGGCTGGGGCTGCCTTTTTAAAGCAGGCTTTCTCCACAGATTGTTATTTGTGTAGAGCCTATACCTCCAGCCCGGCTCTTTATGTGAAAAAGCCCTCTTACCTCAGGTACACGCTTCAGGGAATAACCAACAGAGAATATACTCTCTCTCTCTCTCTTCACCCACCAGTGCAGGCCCAGCCCCAGCACCAGCCTCAGCCAGTATCTACAGTGCATTCGGAAACTATTCAGACCTCTTTACTTTTTCCACATTTTGTTACATACAGCCTTATTCTAAAATGTATTAAATAAAACTAATTCCTCATCAATCTACACACAATACCCCACAATGACAAAACACATTTTTGCAAATTTATTACAAATAAAAAACAGAAATACCTTATTTACATATTTATTGAGACCCTTTGCTATGAGACTCGAAATTGAGCTCAGGTGCATCCTGTTTCTAATGATCATCCGTGAGATGTTTCTACAACTTGATTGGAGTCCACTTGTGGTAAATTAAATTAATTAGACATGATTTGGAAAGGCACACACCTGTCTATTTAAGGTCCCAAAGTTGACAGTGCATGTCAGAGCAAAAACCAAGCCATGAGGTCAAAGGAATTGTCCGTAGAGCTCCGAAACAGGATTGGGCCGAGACACAGATCTGGGGAAGGGTACCAAAAAATGTCTCCAGCATTGAATGTCCCCAAGAAGACAGTGGCCTCCATCATTCTTAAATGGAAGAAGTTAGGAACCACCAAGACTCTTCCTAGAGCTGGCCACCCAGCCAAACTGAGCAATCGGAGGAGAAGGGCCTTGGTCAAGAACCCGACAAAATGTGGAAAAAGTCAAGGGGTTTGAATATTTTCTGAATAAACTGTCTGTTCTAAGTGTGCTATTTCTATGCTTTCCGTTCTTGTTTTAGTACACCATCTTCAAACAGCTGAAACACAATATTTTTGGTTATTGAAAATATATTTCAGAGTGGTACAATGGATGGTACAATGATTCTCTACACTATACAGTATATTGCTTGTTTTGTCACATAAACTGAAATGAGGCAAACTATTAGAATTTTAGCAACCAGGAAATGGCAGAGCGATTTCTGCATATTGCACCTTTCAAATAAACAAATATTTACTACAGTAACTGTTGCCATTTATTTTCCCCACAAAACCGCAATACAAACCGTGGGTTTGGTGAACCGTTACACCCCTACTGGTTTGGTGCTGGAGATAATGAATATGAGGTTGAAAAGTGGCCCTTTATTAAGCAGCAACGTGGCTCCACTGGGCTTTGACAAAGTAGCTTATACTGCTTTCACAAAGGATTGAAGGTATTTTGCCTGTAAAAATAATAGGGCAATGTTCATATTACCCCCTTACAAACAGGCCCATTTTGACCACATTCTTGCCTGCATACACCTTTTAGACCTCCCGTGCACATGCCGGCAGGCCGGTGACGAGTGGGAGTGGTGAGCATCTATTTTAATAAATCCATTGAATATACACCATCAAAAACACATCTATTATTCATTTGTTTGGAAAGGTCCTAAGAAACATTAGAAGACTATTAACAGGTATTTTCAAAACAGTAGAATGGCATATTTTGAGTTTACTTATGTTATGTCCAAATGAATAGTTCACTATTTAGTTCATTCAACAGACAAGACACACGTGCCCTGATCACAGTCAACACACACATATTTTGCGGTAATAATATAAAGGAATATAACAGAATAAAATACAACCAATATTCATTTCCTATACAGCTTGTGTCACGGGAAACGTGTGGAATATAAAACAGAACCCATGCATTTTGTTAACCACACTCTCCTTCCTACCGGCCCTCCACTTTGTTAGGGAGCAGGGCGTAGGGTTTTACATTGAGAGTATCTACATCATGATACCAATAGAAAGGAATAGCAATCCTATTTTCTAAAGCATGTCAGTCTCATGTTCATACTTCACAACCTCTGCAGGCTTTCGGTGTTGCCTTTACACGACTGATGAAACTAATAGGCCTGCACTTGATCTGGCTACATTATTGCATGATAAATGTTTCTGATCAGGGATAGCTGTACCACGCACACTTATTTGCTCAGCCAAAAATAGGGCTGTAGCGGTCATGACATTGTGTCAGCTGGTTATTGTCATGCAAAGGAATCTCACTGTAATTGACTGTCAATTAACATCAACATGTGTAGCATCTCCTGGTCTCCATCAACACGTTTAGCATCTCCTGGTCTCCATCAACACGTTTAGCATCTCCTGGTCTCCATCAACACGTTTAGCATCTCCTGGTCTCCATCAACACGTTTAGCATCTCCTGGTCTCCATCAACACGTTTAGCATCTCCTGGTCTCCTTCAACACGTTTAGCATCTCCTGGTCTCCATCAACACGTTTAGCATCTCCTGGTCTCCATAAACACGTTTAGCATCTCCTGGTCTCCATCAACACGTTTAGCATCTCCTGGTCTCCATAAACACGTTTAGCATCTCCTGGTCTCCATCAACACGTTTAGCATCTCCTGGTCTCCATAAACACGTTTAGCATCTCCTGGTCTCCACACCTTCAAGCTGCTGATGCGTCTTTGGAACATCTACATTTTAAAAAGTCTAATAAACCAATTGAATATACAACATCACAATAAATCCATTACTTATTTTAGGCAGGTCTAAAGAAACATGATATGAAGAAAATGTATTTCAGAAGAACAGAAAATGAGTTGGTCTACTGTATGTTATGTGGCTATGCTCCATGTCATAGGCTGTAGGCTTGTTCCTTTAGTAGGCAAGATCGGCTGTCAGTCCCAAACCATTATTTTATATTAGGTTATTTAATTGTATAGTAGATTTTATAGTAGTAATATATAGTAATATAATTGAGAATATTTTTCCCATTCTGGAGCTAGTCTGCAGATGAATTTATTTTTGCCCGACCTACAGACAGTGATATCAGTCCTCTAATACAGGACTAGTAAAGGCTCAGTGCACTACTTTCTTAAAAAACAACAACAATACAAATATTTATATATATATATATATATTTGCATACAGTACCAGTCAAAAGTTTGGACACACTTACTAATTCAAGGGCTTTTCTTTATTTGTACTATTTTCTACATTGTATAATAATAATGAAGACATCAAAACTATGAAATAACACAAATGGAATCATGTAGTAACCAATTTTTTTTTTAAATAAATGAAGTAGTCACCCTTTGCCTTGATGACAGCTTTGCACCCTCTTGGCACTCACTCAACTAGCTTCATGAGGTAGTCACCTGCATTTCAATTAATAGGTGTGCCTTGATAAAATTCAATTTGTGGAATCTCTTTCCTTCTTAATGCGTTTAAGGTAGGGGTGGTATACAGAAGATAGCCTAATTTGGTAAAAGACCGAGTCCATATTATGGCAAGAACAGCTCAAATAAGCAAAGAGAAATGACAGTCAATCGTAGCTTTACTTTAAGACATAAAGGTCAGTCAATCTGGAAAATTTCAATAACTTCGAATTGCTGCAAAGAAACCACTATTAAAGGACACCAATAAGAAGAGACATGCTTGGGCCAAGAAAACACAAGCAATAGACATTAGACCGGTGGAAATCTGGGTGAGTGAAGTAAAAGTGAAGAGTGAAGTAAAAGCAGCCAACAAGTGCTCAGCATATGTGGGAACTCCTTCAAGATGGTTGGAAAAGCATTCCAGGTGAACCTGGTTGAGAGAGCGTGCAAAGCTGTCGTCAAGGCAAAGGGTGGCTACTTTGAAGAATTTCAAATATAAAATATATTTAGATTTGTTTAACACTTTTTTGGTTACTACATGATTCCATATGTGTTATTTCATAGTTGTGATGTCTTATTCTACAATGTAGAAAATAGTTTTAAAAAATAGTAAAAAATGACAAAACCCCCTGAGTAGGTGTGTCCAAACTTTTGACTGGTACTGTATATATATATATATATATATATATATATATATATATATATATATATGTATATATATATATATATGTATATATACAGTGCCTTGCGAAAGTATTCGGCCCCCTTGAACTTTGCGACCTTTTGCCACATTTCAGGCTTCAAACATAAAGATATAAAACTGTATTTTTTTGTGAAGAATCAACAACAAGTGGAACACAATCATGAAGTGGAACGACATTTATTGGATATTTCAAACATTTTTAACAAATCAAAAACTGAAAAATTGGGCGTGCAAAATTATTCAGCCCCTTTACTTTCAGTGCAGCAAACTCTCTCCAGAAGTTCAGTGAGGATCTCTGAATGATCCAATGTTGACCTAAATGACTAATGATGATAAATACAATCCACCTGTGTGTAATCAAGTCTCCGTATAAATGCACCTGCACTGTGATAGTCTCAGAGGTCCGTTAAAAACGCAGAGAGCATCATGAAGAACAAGGAACACACCAGGCAGGTCCGAGATACTGTAGTGAAGAAGTTTAAAGCCGGATTTGGATACAAAAATATTTCCCAAGCTTTAAACATCCCAAGGAGCACTGTGCAAGCGATAATATTGAAATGGAAGGAGTATCAGACCACTGCAAATCTACCAAGACCTGGCCGTCCCTCTAAACTTTCAGCTCATACAAGGAGAAGACTGATCAGAGATGCAGCCAAGAGGCCCATGATCACTCTGGATGAACTGCAGAGATCTACAGCTGAGGTGGGAGACTCTGTCCATAGGACAACAATCAGTCGTATATTGCACAAATCTGGCCTTTATGGAAGAGTGGCAAGAAGAAAGCCATTTCCTAAAGATATCCATAAAAAGTGTTGTTTAAAGTTTGCCACAAGCCACCTGGGAGACACACCAAACATGTGGAAGAAGGTGCTCTGGTCAGATTAAACCAAAATTGAACTTTTTGGCAACAATGCAAAACGTTATGTTTGGCGTAAAAGCAACACAGCTCATCACCCTGAACACACCATCCCCACTGTCAAACATGGTGGTGGCAGCATCATGGTTTGGGCCTGCTTTTCTTCAGCAGGGACAGGGAAGATGGTTGAAATTGATGGGAAGATGGATGGAGCCAAATACAGGACCATTCTGGAAGAAAACCTGATGGAGTCTGCAAAAGACCTGAGACTGGGATGGAGATTTGTCTTCCAACAAGACAATGATCCAAAACATAAAGCAAAATCTACAATGGAATGGTTCAAAAATAAACATATCCAGGTGTTAGAATGG
Source organism: Oncorhynchus kisutch (assembly GCF_002021735.2). Taxonomy (NCBI): domain Eukaryota; kingdom Metazoa; phylum Chordata; class Actinopteri; order Salmoniformes; family Salmonidae; genus Oncorhynchus; species Oncorhynchus kisutch. Next base: position 19,143,738 of record NC_034197.2, on the reverse strand, counting down.
CCAAGTCAAAGTCCAGACCTGAATCCAATCGAGAATCTGTTGAAAGAACTGAAAACTGCAGTTCACAAATGCTCTCCATCCAACCTCACTGAGCTCGAGCTGTTTTGCAAGGAGGAATGGGAAAAAATGTCAGTCTCTCGATGTGCAAAACTGATAGAGACATACCCCAAGCGACTTACAGCTGTAATCGCAGCAAAAGGTGGCGCTACAAAGTATTCACTTGGGCTGAATAATTTTGCACGCCCAATTCTTCAGTTTGTGATTTGTTAAAAAAGTTTGAAATATCCAATAAATGGCGTTCCACTTCATGATTGTGTCCCACTTGTTGTTGATTCTTCACAAAAAAATACAGTTTTATATCTTTATGTTTGAAGCCTGAAATGTGGCAAAAGGTCGCAAAGTTCAAGGGGGCCGAATACTTTCGCAAGGCACTGTATATCACCAGGTGATATTTTGCCCAAACTCCGTATGCCAAACTCCAACCCTATTCCTAGGCCGTAGGCAGAACTTTATTGAAATTACTACTAGGTCGCTAGGCAGGAAAAAAAGTTTGGGCTTTGATACTGGCAATACCTTTCAGATATAAGGAAAAGGCTGAAAAAAGATGGTGGAAAAACGTAGAGTATGAAAAGGATTACTGCTTTTCCTCTTCTTCTCTTTCAGAATCTCTTAATTACTTCTCTTCTACTTGGTTCCTCGTATTCTCTCCCTTTTCTCTATATGATAAAGCAATTTAGCAGCCACTTATTCAATCAGTAAGCTATTTAAAAGTATTTTTCTACAGCAGAAAAACGAGAAAGTTGCAAATACGATAATAAGCCAATCTAATTGACCAATCTCAGTGTACAACTCCCTATTGAAAACATTGCAATGCCGTTAACATAGACGTGAAAGTAGAAGTTAATGCACAGATGAACAAATATGTGGTTCACACATCTCCAAGCCCCTGGTGTATCTTATGCTGGAGTGTGTGAATAAGGCATTTCGGCCTACAGTACAGCGATCACATCGATGAGCTGAGAGAATTGTGGCTCTGAGAGATCCAGGAATCTCAGTCATTTTGTCGCTTGTTTTTCATTTGTTTATGCATGTGTTCCCGTCTGTTTCTCTGTGCCAGACGGAGCCCAGATCTGTGGTGAATCACTGGAGACTCTTGAGGAACAGTCAGTCAGTCAGCTCATCCACCCATCCAGGCTCTGTAGCTGGGCAGGCCACCCCTGGGTGACTCAGTGGAGCAGAGCAGAACCCCCCCCCGACCCCCCCACACACAAACAGACTTCAACACACATGTAGATCCTAACAAATAAACACAGAAATTTAGACACAGAGCACAGAGGAATGGGGGCCCTGGGGCTGCAGTTGGGCCACAGCTGCTCCTTAGCCAATCCCACAGAGCAATGACTATACCCCATTTCAATCCAACAGCCTATTAGATCAACCTATTGTAGATGAAGCAGAAAGTGGTGTCAACAGAGACACAGGGAGAGAGAGAGAGAGAGAGAGAGAGAGAGAGCTATCACATCTTGTAACAGTGTCTCAAAGGGTTAACCAGGAAGCAGAAAGTGGTGTCAACAGAGACACAGGGAGAGAGATAGAGAGAGAGCGAGAGAGAGGTGAGGGCTATCACATCTTGTAACAGTGTCTCAAAGGGTTAACCAGGAAGCAGAGCATTCTGGGTCAAAGTGGACTTTCCACAAGGTTCTGTGTTTTCCTCGCTAACTCTTTTAAAGAGGTGCCACTGTAGCTCCAGTACTGCACAGCTGACCGGCACCAGAGAACCAGGTGAGCAATGAAAAATACCCAGATCCTCTCCCTACCTAGCGATGCTCCAGTCGGGTTCAATCCTCAGGACGGTGGGGTCCTCGGTGTAGTTATATTTGACCTCTGGGTTCCTCAGCTCTGCAGAGTCGATGTCCACCATGACTGGTGTGCTGCCAGGGGTCAGCCCCGCTGGGGTCACACATACTATCTCCCGGGCATTCCTCCTGCAGAGAGAAGGGGAGAAACATGGTTCAAGGATGACAACGGTTACAAAGAGATATCACCAGTTTCCTCAGTATGACAGAAACCAATGGTCCAGGTTTCAGCACCTGTCTCTAAAGAAATGGTCATACCTTATGTCAATGTGTACATGAATGAGCGCCATATTGTTAAAATCCGTGTCTACCAATGTTTGGTGTGTCTAGTCAATTATTACACAGTAACTACGATATCTAATCTGTAGCGTTGTTGGATGATGCTTGAATTTCTGGGAAAGTGCCGCAGTCTTTCTAGGAAGAGAGGAGAGGAGTGATTCTGGTGTGATTCCCAGGTCCTGATTGGAGACGTGCCTGCAATGTCTCCTCTGTTTCCCCTCGCCCCGTTTCCATGGGAACCCGCTTCACAACGCACGCTCCACAAACCCTCCCAAGATTGCATATATTTTGACAAGGTGTTAGTGACAAACAACAAAACGAGAAAGACACAAAGAGGACGAGAGAGAGAAGGAGACAGACACAAAGAGGACGAGAGAGAGAAGGAGACAGCACAAAGAGGACGAGAGAGAGAAGGAGACAGACACAAAGAGGACGAGAGAGAGAATGAGACAGACACAAAGAGGACGAGAGAGAGAAGGAGACAGACAAAGAGGACGAAAGAGAGAAGGAGACAGACACAAAGAGGACAAGAGAGAGAAGGAGACAGACAAAGAGGACGAGAGAGAGAAGGAGACAGACACAAAGAGAACAAGAGAGAGAAGGAGACAGACAAAGAGGACGAGAGAGAGGAGACAGACACAAAGAGGACGAGAGAGAGAAGGAGAGAGAGAGAAGGAGAGAGAGAGAAGGAGAGAGAGAGAAGGACAGAGAGAGAAGGACAGAGAGAGGAGACAGTCACAAAGAGGACGAGAGAGAAGAGAGAGAAAAGGAGAGAGAGAAGGAGAGAGAGAGAAGGAGAGAGAGAGAAGGAGACAGTCACAAAGAGGATGAGAGAGAATGAGAGAGAGGAGAGAGAGAGAAGGAGAGGGAGAGAAGGTAGCACTGCAGAAAAAAAGATAATCTGCTGGATTATCTTTGAAAGGAAATAAATAGAAATAGATGTGTTTCTATCCAGGATAACAGTGGAAACAGCTTGGCTGAGGACAGAGACCTACTGTAGCACTGTGACATATATGAACATCAGAAAGATTACATGCACAGACACAGTATGACATAGAAAAACAACACCGACAGCACGGACGCAAGCACACCACAACCACACACTGCATCTCAAACAATTCCAGTCAATGGAGGGAGGGTGAATCAGCGGGAGATGGGGGTATTTCATTGATAAAGTCCTGGCTCTGGTCCAGGTAGAAGTGTCTGCATTAGTCAGAGAATGGCAGAGCTTTCTCCCCTCCCTCCCCCTGTATCTCACCTCCCCTCCCTCCCCCTGTATCTCTCCTCCCTCCCCCTGTATCTCACCTCCCCTCACTCCCCCTGTATCTCTCCTCCCTCCCCCTGTATCTCTCCTCTCCTCACTCCCCCTGTATCTCTCCTCCCTCCCCCTGTATCTCTCCTCCCTCCCCCTGTATCTCTCCTCCCTCCCCCTGTATCTCTCATCCCTCCCCCTGTATCTCACCTCCCCTCACTCCCCCTGTATCTCTCCTCCCTCCCCCTGTATCTCTCCTCTCCTCCCCCCTGTATCTCTCTCCTCCATCCCCCTGTATCTCTCCTCTCCTCACTCCCCCTGTATCTCTCCTCCCTCCCCCTGTATCTCTCCTCCCTCCCCCTGTATCTCTCCTCCCTCCCCCTGTATCTCTCCTCCCTCCCCCTGTATCTCTCATCCCTCCCCCTGTATCTCACCTCCCCTCACTCCCCCTGTATCTCTCCTCACTCCCCCTGTATCTCTCCTCTCCTCCCCCCTGTATCTCTCCTCCATCCCCCTGTATCTCTCCTCACTCCCCCTGTATCTCTCCTCCCTCCCCCTGTATCTCCCCTCACTCCCCCTGTATCTCTCCTCCCTCCCCCTGTATCTCTCCTCTCCTCACTCCCCCTGTATCTCTCCTCCCTCCCCCTGTATCTCTCCTCCCTCCCCCTGTATCTCTCCTCCCTCCCCCTGTATCTCTCATCCCTCCCCCTGTATCTCACCTCCCCTCACTCCCCCTGTATCTCTCCTCCCTCGCCCTGTATCTCTCCTCTCCTCCCCCTGTATCTCTCCTCCATCCCCCTGTATCTCTCCTCTCCTCACTCCCCCTGTATCTCTCCTCCCTCCCCCTGTATCTCTCCTCCCTCCCCCTGTATCTCTCCTCCCTCCCCCTGTATCTCTCCTCCCTCCCCCTGTATCTCTCATCCCTCCCCCTGTATCTCACCTCCCCTCACTCCCCCCTGTATCTCTCCTCACTCCCCCTGTATCTCTCCTCTCCTCCCCCTGTATCCTCGCCTCCATCCCCCTGTATCTCTCCTCACTCCCCCTGTATCTCTCCTCCCTCCCCCTGTATCTCTCATCCCTCCCCCTGTATCTCTGTATCTCTCCTCCCTCCCCCTGTATCTCTCATCCCTCCCCCTGTATCTCTCCTCACTGTCCCCCTGTATCTCTCCTCACTCCCCCTGTATCTCCCCTCACTCCCCCCTGTAATCTCTCCTCACGCCCCTGTATCTCTCTCTCCCTCCCCTGTATCTCTCCTCCCTCCCCCTTATCTCTCCTCCCTCCCCCTGTATCTCCCTCCCTCCCCCTGTATCGTCTCCTCCCTCCCCCCCTGTATCTCTCCTCCCTCCCCTGTATCTCCCCTCCCTCCCCCTGTATCTCTCCTCACTCCTCCTGTATCTCTCCCTCACGCCCCCTGTATCTCTCCTCACTCCCCCCTGTAGATCTCTCTCTCCTCCCCCCTGTATGCTCTCCTCCCTCCCCTGTATCTCTCCTCTCCTCCCCCTGTATCTCTCCTCCATCCCCCTGTATCTCTCCTCTCCTCCACTCCCCTGTATCTCTCCTCCCTCCCCCGTATCTCCTCCTCCCTCCCCCTGTATCTCTCCTCCCTCCCCCTGTATCTCTCCTCCCTCCCCCTGTATCTCTCATCCCTCCCCCTGTATCTCACCTCCCCTCACTCCCCCTGTAGCTCTCCTCACTCCCCCTGTATCTCTCCTCTCCTCCCCCTTATTTCTCCTCCATCCCCCTGTATCTCTCCTCACTCCCCCTGTATCTCATCCTCCCTCCCCCTGTATCTCTCATCCCTCCCCCTGTATCTCTGTATCTCTCCTCCCTCCCCCTGTATCTCTCATCCCTCCCCCTGTATCTCTCCTCACTCGCCCCCTGTATCTCTCCTCACTCCCCCTGTATCTCCTCCTCACTTCCCCCTGTATCTTCCCCTCACTCCCCCTGTATCTCTCCTCACTTCCCCCTGTATCCTCTCCTCCCTCCCCCTGTATCTCTCCTCCCTCCCCCTGTACTCTCCTCCTTACCCCCCCCTGGATCTCTCCTCCCTCCCCCTGTATCTCTCCTCCCTCCCCCTGTATCTCCACCTCCCTCCCCTGTAATGCTCTCCTCACTCCCCTGTATCTCCCCTCACTCCCCCTGTATCTCTCCTCACTCCCCCTGTATCTCTCCTCCCTCCCCCTGTATCTCCCCTCCCTCCCCCTTGTATCTCTCCTCCACTCACCCCTATTCCCCTCCCTCCCCTGTATCTCTCCTCACTCCCCCTGTATCTCCCCTCCCCCTGTAATCTCTCTCCCCTCCCCCCTGTATCTCTCCTCCCTCCCCTGTATCTCTCCTCCTCCTCCCCCTGTATATCTCCTCCCTCCCCTGTATCTCTCATCCTCCCCCTGTATCTCTCCTCCCTCCCCCTGTATCTCCCCTCCCCCTGTATATCTCCTCCCTCCCCCTGTATCTCTCCCTCCCTCCCCCTGTATCTCTCCTCCCTCCCCCTGTATCTCTCCTCCCTCCCCCTGTATCTCTCCATCCCTCCCCCCTGTATCTCTCCTCCCTCCCCCTGTATCTCTCCTCCCTCCCTCTGTATCTCTCCTCCCTCCCCCTGTATCTCTCCTCCCTCCCTGTATCTCCCCTCCCTCCCCCTGTATCTCTCCTCACTCCCCCTGTATCTCCCCTCACTCCCCCTGTATCTCCCCTCACTCCCCCTGTATCTCTCCTCACTACCCCCTGTCAGGACCTGGCACTCACACTCCCTGTATCTCCCTTCACTCCCGTCTGTCAGGAACCTGGCACTCACACTCCCTGTTCAATCCCCTCACTCCCCCTGTCAGGAACCTGGCACTCACACTCCCTGTATCTCTCCTCCCTCCCCTGTATCTCTCCTCCCTCCCCCTGTATCTCTCCTCCCTCCCCCTGTATCTCTCCTCCCTCCCCCTGTATCTCTCCTCCCTCCCCCTGTATCTCCCCTCCCTCGCCCTGTATCTCTCCTCACCTCCCCCGTGTATCTCCCCTCACGGCCCCCTGTAATCTCTCCTCACTCCCCCTGTATCTCTCCTCCCTCCCCCTGTATCTCCCCTCCCTCCCCCTGTATCTCTCCTCACTCCCCCTGTATCTCCCCTCCCTCCCCCTGTATCTCTCCTCACTCCCCCTGTATCTCCCCTCACTCCCCTGTATCTCCCTCCCCCTGTATCTCTCCTCCCTCCCCCTGTATCTCTCCTCCCTCCCCCTGTATATCTCCTCCCTCCCCTGTATCTCTCATCCCTCCCCCTGTATCTCTCCATCCCTCCCCCTGTATCTCCGCGCTCCCCCTGTATATCTCCTCCCTCCCCCTGTATCTCTCCTCCCTCCCCTGTATCTCTCCTCCCTCCCCCTGTATCTCTCCTCCCTCCCCCTGTATCTCTCCTCCCTCCCCCTGTTATCTCTCCTCCCTCCCTCTGTATCTCTCCTCCCTCCCCCTGTATCTCTCCTCCCTCCCCCTGTATCTCCCCTCCCTCCCCCTGTAATCTCTCCTCACTTCCCCCTGTATCTCCCCTCACTCCCCCTGTATCTCCCCTCACTCCCCCTGTATCTCTCCTCACTCCCCCTGTCAGGAACCTGGCACTCACACCTCCCTGTATCTTCCCTCACCCCTCTGTCAGGAACCTGGCACTCCCTCCCCCTGTATCTCTCCTCCCTCCCCCTGTATCTCTCCTCCCTCCCCCTGTATCTCTCCTCCCTCCCCCTGTATCTCTCCTCCCTCCCCCTGTATCTCTCCTCCCTCCCCCTGTATCTCCCCTCACTCCCCCTGTATCTCTCCTCACTCCCCCTGTATCTCTCCTCCCTCCCCCTGTATCTCTCCTCCATCCCCCTGTATCTCTCATCCCTCCCCCTGTATCTCTCCTCCATCCCCCTGTATCTCTCCTCTCCCTCCCCTGTATCTCTCCTCCATCCCCCTGTATCTCTCCTCCCTCCCCCTGTATCTCTCCTCACTCTACTCCCCCTGTATCTCTCCTCCCTCCCCTGTATCTCTCCTCCTCCCCCTGTATCTCGCCTCCATCCCCCTGTATCTCTTCTCCCTCCCCCCCTGTATCTCTCCTCCTCCCTCATCCCCCTGTATCTCTCCTCCCTCCCCCTGTATCTCTCCTCCCTCCCCCTGTATCTCTCCTCCTCCCCCTGTATCTCTCATCCTCACTCCCCCTGTATCTCTCCTCACTCCCCCTGTATCTCTCCTCACTCCCCCCTGTATCTCCCCCTCACTCCCCCTGTATCTCTCCTCCTCCCCCCTGTATCGTCTCCTCCCTCCCCCTGTATCTCTCCTCCCTCCCCCTGTATCCTCTCTCCTCCCTCCCCCTGTATCTCTCCTCCCTCCCCCTGTATCTCCCCTCCCTCCCCCTGTATCTCTCCTCACTCCCCCTGTATCTCCCCTCACTCCCCTGTATCTCTCCTCACTCCCCTGTATCTCTCCTCCCTCCCCTGTATCTCCCCTCCCTCCCCCTGTATCTCTCCTCACTCCCCCTGTATCTCCCCTCCCTCCCCTGTATCTCTCCTCACTCCCCCTGTATCTCCCTCACTCCCCCTGTATCTCCCCTCCCCCTGTATCTCTCCTCCCTCCCTGTATCTCTCCTCCCTCCCCCTGTATATCTCCTCCCTCCCCTGTATCTCTCATCCCTCCCCTGTATCTCTCCTCCTCCCCTGTATCTCCCCTCCCCCTGTATATCTCCTCCCTCCCCCTGTATCTCTCCTCCTCCCCCTGTATCTCTCTCTCCCTCCCCTGTATCTCCCCTCCCTCCCCCTGTATCTCTCCTCCCTCCCCCTGTATCTCCCTCCCTCCTCTGTATCTCTCCTCCCTCCCCCTGTATCTCTCCTCCCTCCCCCTGTATCTCTCATCCCTCCCCCTGTATCTCTCCTCACTCCCCCTGTATCTCTCCTCACTCCCCCTGTATCTCTCCTCACTCCCCCTGTATCACTCCTCCCTCCCCCTGTATCTCTCCTCCCTCCCCCTGTATCTCTCCTCCTCCCCCTGTATCTCTCCTCCCTCCCCCTGTATCTCTCCCTCCTCCCTGTATCTCCCCTCCCTCCCCTGTATCTCTCCTCACTCCTCCTGTATCTCCCCTCACTCCCCTGTATCTCTCCTCACTCCCCCTGTATCTCTCCTCCCTCCCCTGTATCTCTCCTCCCTCCCCCTGTATCTCTCCTCTCCTCCCCCTGTATCTCTCCTCCATCCCCTGTATCTCTCCTCTCCTCACTCCCCCTGTATCTCTCCTCCCTCCCCTGTATCTCTCCTCCTCCCCCTGTATCTCTCCTCCCTCCCCTGTATCTCTCCTCCCTCCCCCTGTATCTCTCATCCCTCCCCTGTATCTCTCCTCTCCCCCTGTATCTCTCCTCCTCCCCCTGTATCTCTCCTCCCTCCCCCTGTATCTCTCCTCCTCCCCCTGTATCTCTCCTCCCTCCCCCTGTATCTCTCCTCCCTCCTCTGTATCTCTCCTCCCTCCCCCTGTATCTCTCCTCCCTCCCCCTGTATCTCCCCTCCCTCCCCCTGTATCTCTCCTCCCTCCCCCTGTATCTCCCCTCCCTCCCTCTGTATCTCTCCTCCCTCCCCCTGTATCTCTCCTCCCTCCCCCTGTATCTCTCATCCCTCCCCTGTATCTCTCCTCACTCCCCCTGTATCTCTCCTCACTCCCCCTGTATCTCCCCTCACTCCCCCTGTATCTCTCCTCACTCCCCTGTATCTCTCCTCCCTCCCCTGTATCTCTCCTCCCTCCCTGTATCTCCCTCCCTCCCCCTGTATCTCTCCTCCTCCCCCTGTATCTCTCCTCCCTCCCCCTGTATCTCCCTCCCTCCCCCTGTATCTCTCCTCACTCCTCCTGTATCTCCCCTCACTCCCCCTGTATCTCTCCTCACTCCCCCTGTATCTCTCCTCCCTCCCCCTGTATCTCTCCTCCCTCCCCCTGTATCTCTCTCCTCTCCTCCCCTGTATCTCTCCTCCATCCCCCTGTATCTCTCCTCTCCTCACTCCCCCTGTATCTCTCCTCCCTCCCCTGTATCTCTCCTCCCTCCCCCTGTATCTCTCCTCCCTCCCCCTGTATCTCTCCTCCCTCCCCCTGTATCTCTCATCCCTCCCCTGTATCTCACCTCCCTCACTCCCCCTGTATCTCTCCTCACTCCCCCTGTATCTCTCCTCTCCTCCCCTGTATTTCTCCTCCATCCCCCTGTATCTCTCCTCACTCCCCCTGTATCTCTCCTCCTCCCCCTGTATCTCTCATCCCTCCCCTGTATCTCTGTATCTCTCCTCCCTCCCCCTGTATCTCTCATCCCTCCCCCTGTATCTCTCCTCACTCCCCCTGTATCTCTCCTCACTCCCCTGTATCTCCCCTCACTCCCTGTATCTCCCCTCACTCCCCCTGTATCTCTCCTCACTCCCCCTGTATCTCTCCCCTCCCTCCCCCTGTATCTCTCCTCCCTCCCCCTGTATCTCTCCTCCCTCCCCCTGTATCTCTCCTCCCTCCCCCTGTATCTCTCCTCCCTCCCCCTGTATCTCCCCATCCTCCCCTGTATCTCTCCTCACTCCCCCTGTATCTCCCCTCACTCCCCCTGTATCTCTCCTCACTCCCCCTGTATCTCTCCTCCCTCCCCCTGTATCTCCCCTCCCTCCCCCTGTATCTCTCCTCCCTCCCCCTGTATCTCCTCCCTCCCCCTGTATCTCTCCTCACTCCCCCTGTATCTCCCCTCCCTCCCCCTGTATCTCTCCTCACTCCCCCTGTATCTCCCCTCACTCCCCCTGTATCTCCCCTCCCCTGTATCTCTCCTCCCTCCCCTGTATCTCTCCTCCCTCCCCCTGTATATCTCCTCCCTCCCCTGTATCTCTCATCCCTCCCCCTGTATCTCTCCTCCCTCCCCCTGTATCTCCCTCCCCCTGTATATCTCCTCCCTCCCCCTGTATCTCTCCTCCCTCCCCCTGTATCTCTCCTCCCTCCCCCTGTATCTCTCCTCCCTCCCCTGTATCTCTCCTCCCTCCCCCTGTATCTCTCCTCCCTCCCCTGTATCTCTCCTCCCTCCCTCTGTATCTCTCCTCCCTCCCCCTGTATCTCTCCTCCCTCCCCCTGTATCTCCCCTCCCTCCCCCTGTATCTCTCCTCACTCCCCCTGTATCTCCCCTCACTCCCCTGTATCTCCCCTCACTCCCCTGTATCTCTCCTCACTCCCCCTGTCAGGAACCTGGCACTCACACTCCCTGTATCTCCCTTCACTCCCTCTGTCAGGAACCTGGCACTCACACTCCCTGTATCTCCCCTCACTCCCCCTGTCAGGAACCTGGCACTCACACTCCCTGTATCTCTCCTCCCTCCCCCTGTATCTCTCCTCCCTCCCCCTGTATCTCTCCTCCCTCCCCCTGTATCTCTCCTCCCTCCCCCTGTATCTCTCCTCCCTCCCCCTGTATCTCCCCTCCCTCCCCCTGTATCTCTCCTCACTCCCCCTGTATCTCCCCTCACTCCCCCTGTATCTCTCCTCACTCCCCCTGTATTCTCCTCCCTCTCCCCCTGTATCTCCCCTCCCTCCCCCTGTATCTCTCCTCACTCCCCCTGTATCTCCCCTCCCTCCCCCTGTATCTCTCCTCACTCCCCCTGTATCTCCCCTCACTCCCCCTGTATCTCCCTCCCCCTGTATCTCTCCTCCCTCCCTGTATCTCTCCTCCTCCCCCTGTATATCTCCTCCTCCCCTGTATCTCTCATCCCTCCCCCTGTATCTCTCCTCCCTCCCCCTGTATCTCCCCTCCCCCTGTATATCTCCTCCCTCCCCCTGTATCTCTCCTCCCTCCCCCTGTATCTCTCCTCCCTCCCCCTGTATCTCTCCTCCCTCCCCTGTATCTCTCCTCCCTCCCCTGTATCTCTCCTCCCTCCTCTGTATCTCTCCTCCCTCCCCCTGTATCTCTCCTCCCTCCCCTGTATCTCCCTCCCTCCCCCTGTATCTCTCCTCACTCCCCTGTATCTCCCTCACTCCCCCTGTATCTCCCCTCACTCCCCTGTATCTCTCCTCATCCCCTGTCAGGAACCTGGCACTCACACTCCCTGTATCTCCTTCACTCCCTCTGTCAGGAACCTGCACTCCCTCCCCCTGTATCTCTCCTCCCTCCCCCTGTATCTCTCCTCTCCCCCTGTATCTCTCCTCCCTCCCCCTGTCTCTCCTCCCTCCCCCTGTATCTCTCCTCCCTCCCTCTGTATCTCTCCTCCCTCCCCTGTATCTCCCCTCCCTCCCCCTGTATCTCTCCTCACTCCCCTGTATCTCCCCTCACTCCCCCTGTATCTCTCCTCACTCCCCTGTATCTCTCCTCCCTCCCCTGTATCTCTCTCCCATCCCCCTGTATCTCTCATCCCTCCCCCTGTATCTCACCTCCCCTCACTCCCCTGTATCTCTCCTCCCTCCCCCTGTATCTCTCCTCTCCTCCCCCTGTATCTCTCCTCCATCCCCCTGTATCTCTCCTCTCCTCACCCTGTATCTCTCCTCCATCCCCCTGTATCTCTCCTCCCTCCCCCTGTATCTCTCCTCACTCCCCCTGTATCTCTCCTCCCTCCCCCTGTATCTCTCCTCTCCTCCCCCTGTATCTCTCCTCCATCCCCCTGTATCTCTCCTCCTCCCCCTGTATCTCTCCTCCATCCCCCTGTATCTCTCTCCCTCCCCCTGTATCTCTCCTCCTCCCCCTGTATCTCTCCTCCCTCCCCCTGTATCTCTCATCCCTCCCCCTGTATCTCTCCTCACTCCCCCTGTATCTCTCCTCACTCCCCCTGTATCTCCCTCACTCCCCCTGTATCTCTCCTCACTCCCCTGTATCTCTCCTCCCTCCCCCTGTATCTCTCCTCCCTCCCCCTGTATCTCTCCTCCCTCCCCTGTATCTCTCCTCCCTCCCCCTGTATCTCCCCTCCCTCCCCCTGTATCTCTCCTCACTCCCCCTGTATCTCCCTCACTCCCCCTGTATCTCTCCTCACTCCCCTGTATCTCTCCTCCTCCCCCTGTATCTCCCCTCCTCCCCCCTGTATCTCTCCTCACTCCCCCTGTATCTCCCTCCCTCCCCTCCCCCTGTATCTCCTCCTCACACCCCCTGTATCTCCCTCACTCCCCCTGTATCTCTCCTCCCTCCCCCTGTATCTCTCCTCCCTCCCCCTGTATCTCTCCTCCCTCCCCCTGTAATCTCCTCCCTCCCCTGTATCTCTCATCCTCCCCTGTATCTCTCCTCCCTCCCCCTGTATCTCCCCTCCCCCTGTATATCTCCTCCCTCCCCCTGTATCTCTCCTCCCTCCCCCTGTATCTCTCCTCCCTCCCCTGTATCTCTCCTCCCTCCCCCTGTATCTCTCCTCCCTCCCCCTGTATCTCTCCTCCCTCCCCCTGTATCTCTCCTCCCTCCCTCTGTATCTCTCCTCCTCCCCCTGTATCTCTCCTCCCTCCCCCTGTATCTCCCCTCCCTCCCCCTGTATCTCTCCTCACTCCCCCTGTATCTCCCCTCACTCCCCCTGTATCTCCCCTCACTCCCCCTGTATCTCTCCTCACTCCCCCTGTCAGGAACCTGGCACTCACACTCCCTGTATCTCCCTTCACTCCCTCTGTCAGGAACCTGGCACTCACACTCCCTGTATCTCCCCTCACTCCCCCTGTCAGGAACCTGGCACTCACACTCCCTGTATCTCTCCTCACTCCCCCTGTTAGGAACCTGGCACTCACACTCCCTGTATCTCCCCTCACTCCCTCTGTCAGGAACCTGGCACTCACACTCCCTGTATCTCCCCTCACTCCCTCTGTCAGGAACCTGGCACTCACACTCCCTGTATCTCCCCTCACTCCGCCTGTATCTCCCCTCACTCCCTCTGTCAGGAACCTGGCACTCACACTCCTTGGCTGGGCTCTACCTCCCTCTCAGCTGCAATGCAGAGCAGCCGATGGCTGTCTGACTCCCTCACTATTCCTTAGATAGACAGTAAATGTACAGCACTGTGCATGGTGGACCCACTGTGGTAATACTTGGTCCAGAGAGCTAAGTAGAGACAGGTGGACAGACAGAGAGACAGATAGTGACAGACACTCACTTTTTGAAGTGGCAGGGGTGGCGTCCGATGTTGACAAACACAGAGCTGCCGGCGTTGAGGTGGTTGCCCTCAATGGTGACCCTGGTGCCCCCAGAGAGAGGACCCTGAGCAGGCAGCACTCGAGTGAAGAAAGGTGTCTGGAGATGGAGGTAAACCATAACACATATGTTTTTACATTTAGATTAGCAAAAAACGAAATCATCAATACTCAGTCTAATGTAAGGATCCATCTAGTGTGTCATCTGGCTACGACTTACCACAAAGGTGAATGCCCGGGGTGAGAGGGCCCTGTAGTCCGTCAGGCAGTCCCTCACACACACCTCCACGTTGGCCTCCTGCACCCGGTAGCCCGTGGCATCATTTAGCAAACACACAATTCTGTACGTGGAAGAGGCGAGGGTAGGGAAGGTTCAGCGAGAGAGAGATGGCGGGAGGGAGAGGGGAGTTAGGCATTCACCCGTGAGGTCAGCTGTAACCGACTGTAAAGGTGTCTGATATTTGCGTAGTGAATCCTCCAATTTTAAAGGAGCATTCGCCATCAACCCGACGTTTGGATATATTGTTTCATCTATATGAATAGAGTAGAGCAGGGAGGCGAATATCACAGGAGAGGAAGGAAGATACTCAAGATGGGGAGAGGAAACAATAGACACTGAGAGAAAGAGAGCCAAAGGACAGGTGAAGAGAGATGGAGATAAAGACAACGTCAACAAGAAGGAGGACAGGAGATATACACTGAGGAGAGGAGGATGAACACAGAGCACAGGTGTAGAGGGAGGGGCGATGGCAATATGAAAGTGGTGAGAGCCAGGCAGCTGAGCCTCCTCACCTCTCAGCGCTTATATACTCCTCCTCAATGGGGATACAGGGCACCTTGCCCAGACGCACTCCTGTCAGGATGTCCCTGAACTGTAGGCCCAGGTTCTCCCCCGTGATGGTCAGCCTGGTGCCCCCCTGTCTCGGCCCCGTCTCCGGAAACAGCTGCAACACAGAGAGGGAGGGGACGATCAATGACTGTCTGGTTAGAAGCCACTGAGAGACAAGGTGAGGCTAACCGCTGTATTGTCAGTGTAGGCAGCGCAGACCAAAGGGGACTGAGAGAGAAGAGAGAGAAGTCTGTGAATGGTCAGCACGGGATGTGTAACAACAGTAAGGTTCTCTCCCTTTCTCTCTTGTTCACCCAAACACCATAATCCAGCCAGCCATGTTTTAATGAAGAAAAATCACCTCTCCGCTTTGAAAAACAGAAAAATCTTGTGCGGCGCACAGCGAAAGGCCTCTTGTCCACCTAACTGAAACATATTACGCCGGCTCCCTCGTCACTGCTTTGTAGCAACGTGCCACACAGCAGCGCCATAATGTGATTTATTTAGCCAAATTACTCCCCGTAACGAGGACAGGTGTGGCATGACAAAACAAACATGGTGACTGATGTGAGGCGGCAGCATCCGGGAGGCGGCCTCTAACAACCATCACAAGGTAATTATGGGTAATCTCACTGGCTGCCTGTTCCACCACATGGTTGGCTGGGCAGAGCATGTCGGGGAAACGGCACCCTGGCATGTCCAGAGGCATGGTGGCGTTTCATTGGCTGGCCATGCCTGGGTTCTGTAGTGGCCACAGGAGCAACCCCCGAGGCCAGGCACTCACAGCAGACTAACCTCACCCAGCTCCAGAGCTATCCCTCTACCACATGATGACATGGTAGTGGTAGCTAAAGGCCTGTGTGAAGCAGCGTGACACTGCTGTGGTTGGACTGGGAACCAGGGCGACATGGCCAACATGAGGCAGGCTATAAACGGGGTTGTTAATGTGTTCCAGGAGAAGCTGGTGAAGGATGGATGTCAGCAGGCAGTGGACTCTGTTTAAGGAAGGACAGCAGGGCCTATAGAAACAGTACAGCAGACAAACACGGTATCAACCTACCCTGACAATGGGGGAGTGAGGGGGTTGTTGTGAGGCTGAGGGGCGACTCTTGTAGCCACAATAACAACCAAAACAAAATGAATGGTGTAGCACCTTCAGTAGGTTGTGAGACACACAGATTGTCTGAGACCATCCGAGGCCTCTGTGTTATATAGCCTTTCTAGAGTCTGACTGTCCTACTCCCAGGAACCCCTAGGACCTGGCACGAGGAAAACACTAGCCTCTGAACACTGAACTCTGCCAATGAGAGTTAAAACAGTGAAGTAGTGTGCTTTAATTGGTTTCAGAGGGGTTACTTCACATGACCCCCCCCCCCCCGCACACAGACACACTCCCTGACAGAATGAGAGGAGAGAGCGAGCGCAAAAGAGAGAAAGAGACAGAGAGAGAGAAAGAGACAGAGATAGAAAGAGATAGAGTGAGAGAAAGTAAGAGAAATAGAAAGAGAGAGAAAGAGAGAGAAAGAGAGAGAGAAAAAGAAAGAGAGAAACGGAGAAAAGAGAGAGAGAAAGAGAGAGAGAGAGAAAGAGAAAGAGAGAAACAAAGAAACAAAGAAAGAAACAAAGAAACAAAGAAAGAAACAAAGAAACAAAGAGAGAGAAAGAAAGAAAGAAAGAAAGAAACTGAGAAAAAGAGAAAGACAGAGAGAGAGAAAGAGAGAAAGAAAGATAAAGAAAGAAAGAAAGAGAGAGAGAATGAGAAAGAGAGAAACAGATAGAGATAGAGAAAGAAAGAGGGACAGAGATAGAAAGAGAGTGAAAGAGAGAGAAAGAGAGAGAGAAAGAGAGAGAAAGAGAGAGAGAAATAGACAGAGATAGAAAGAGATAGAGTGAGAGAAAGTAAGAGAGACAGAGAGAGAACGAAAGAGAGAGAGTAAGAGAGAGAGAGAAAGAGAGAGAGTAAGAGAGAAAGAAAGAGAGAGAAAGAGAGAGAAAGAGAGAGAGATAGAAAGAGAAAGAAAGAGAGAGAGAAAGAGAGAGAAAGAGAGAGAGATAGAGAGATAGAAAGAGAGAGAAAGAGAGAGAGAGAAAGAGAGAGAAAGAGAGACAGGGAGAGAAAGAGAGAGAGATAGAGAGAACGAGAGAGAAAGAGAGAGAGAGAAAGAGAGAGAAAAATAGAGAGAGGAAGAGACAGAGAGATAGAGAGAGAGAGATAGAGAGAGAGAGATAGAGAGAGATAGACACAGTTGAAGTCGGAAGTTTACATACACCTTAGCCAAATACATTTAAACTCAGTTTTCACAATTCCTGACATTTAATCCTGGTAACAATTCCCTGTCTTAGGTCAGTTAGGATCACCACTTTATTTTAAGAATGTGAAATGTCAGAATAATAGTAGAGAGAATGATTTATTTCAGATTTGATTTCTTTCATCACATTCCCAGTGGGTCAGAAGTTTACATACACTCAATTAGTATTTGGTAGCATTGCCTTTCAATTGTTGAACTTGGGTCAAAAGTTTTGGGTAGCCTTCCACAAGCTTCCCACAATAAGTTGGCTTGCAAGCCTCCCCCTTTTCCTCCAAACATAACCATGGTCATTATGGCTAAACAGTTCTATTTTTGTGTCATCAGACCAGAGGACACTTCTCCAAAAAGTCAGATCTTTGTCCCCATGTGCAGTTGCAAACCGTAGTCTGGCTTTTTTTATGGTGGGTTTGGAGCAGTGGCTTCTTCCTTGCTGAGCGGCCTTTCAGGTTATGTTGATATAGGACTCATTTTACTGTGGATATAGATACTTTTGTACCTGATTCCTCCAGCATCTTCACAAGGTTCTTTGCTGAAGGTTCTGAGATTGATTTGCACTTTTTACACCAAAGTACGTTCATTTCTAGGAGACAGAACGCATCTTTTCTCGAGCGGTATGACGGCTGCGTGGTCCCATGGTGTTTATACTTGCGTACTATTGTTTGTACAGATGAACGTGGTACAGTCAGGTGTTTGAAAATTGCTCCCGAGGATGAACCAGACTTATGGAGGTCTACAAAAAAAATGTAGGTCTTGGCTGATTTCTTTAGATTTTCCCATGATGTCAAGCAAAGAGGCACTGAGTTTGAAGGTTGGTCTTGAAATACATCCACAGGTACACCTCCAATAGGCCAAAATACCAGCAACAGTGTGTGAAAACCTTGTGAAGACCTCTGTCATTGCCAAAAAAAGGGAATATAACAAAGTATTTTCCAACATAATTTGCAAATACATTTATAAAAAATCCTACAATGTGATTTTCTGGATTATTTTTCTCATTTTGTCTGTCATTGTTGAAGTGTACCTATGATGAAAATTACAGTCCTTTCTCATCTTTTTAATTGGGAGAACTTGCACAATTGGTGGCTGACTAAATACTTTTTTGCCCTACTGTATTGAGAGAGAGATGGAGAGAGAGACACTGTATATATACAGAGAGGAAGATCATGGGCATAGGGACAAACGAGCCCACTTATACAGTGGAATACCACATTGTTCCACTTGGATTGAAACATGGACAAGGGCATAGGGACAAACGAGCCCACTTATACAGTGGAATACCACATTGTTCCACTTGGATTGAAACATGGACAAGTACTGATTGTTGGAGATGTATTTTAGCCACAGCGGGAACATACTAGATCATACTTGGAAGAATCCCTAACTCGATGTGCTGAGCTCCACCTCCTGTACCTCTTCACCTTCCGTACAACCCTCTCAATCCACTTCTCTCTCTATTCACATCCCCCTCGTCATGTGAATAAAACAAGACTCCACTCTCACACACGCACACGCAGCAGAACAACAGATGTATATTTTACATGCTGAAGTGTCAAAGCAAATCAGAGATGCTCTCTAACAAGGGGGTTGGAGGATAAAAAGATAATGAGTCGCTCAGGAACACCCACCCTTCCCGCTCCCTCCCAGCATTCACTCTGATATAATATTTATCTGAGACAGCTTACACACACACACACACACACACACACACACACACACACGAAGAGAGCGCCAGCCTAGGCTGAGGCAGGGATGGAGAGGGAGAGAGAGAGGGAGAGTTAGTTATTATGGGGGAGAGATACTAGGGGGGGGCTCTGGGGAGTCTGTATTCCCCTCCCCTTATCAGACGTAGGCTCATTCTAACGCTTTGTCTTCCCCATTCAGACCCGTTTGTGATGGATTGGAAAGGGAGGGTGGGATGTTTGGGCCCTCCGAGTATCGACTAGCAGTCGAGACGTCAGTCAAAATTCATGAGATGCTCCTTATTGACAGACAATGAGGAGGAAGAGAAAGAGAATTCAATTACTTTCACCACTCTGGGGCTCCTAGTGCAATAAAGAATGAGCTGGAAATCCTGGTTAAATACTTGAATATTCCAAATGAAATTACAAGCTAATCCACCTGCTAATATACTGACGCACACAATCCCCATCATATGAATAAAGAGAAACAGACAGAGGGAGGGAGAGAGAGAGAAAGAGAGAGGGGAGAGAGCGAGAAAGAGAGAGGGGAGAGAGAGAGAAAAAGAGAGGGGAGAGAGAGAAAGACGGAGACAATGTGAAAAAGAGAAAGAGAGTTGTCGAAGTTGTCGTTAGTATAGGTTGACATAACATAATAACACAAATGTGTTAACAAGGACAGAGTCAAGGTCCTCGTCTGTTTATTACAACCATATCACAGAACAGGTGCCTCTGAGCTTTCATGAACATAGGGTGCCATTTCAGAGAGAGCGAGAGAGAGAGCAAGAGTGAGAGAGAGCGAGAGAGAGCGAGAGTGAGAAAGCGATAGAGAGAGAGAGAGCGAGAAAAAGCGAGAGAGCGAGTGAGAGCAAGAGAGAGAGAGCAAGAGAGAGCGAGAGAGAGCGAGAGTGAGAGAATGAGAGTGTGAGAGACAGAGCGAGAGAGAGAGAGAGAGAGAGAAAGAGAGAGAGCGAGAGAGAAAGCGAGAGAGAGAGCGAGACAGAGCGAGAGAGAGCGAGAGAGAGTGAGAGAGAGCGAGAGATAGAGCGCGAGTGTGAGAGCGCAAGATAGAGAGAGCGAGCGTGAGAGTGCGAGCGAGTGAGAGAGAGCGAGAGAGAGCGCGAGAGAGCAAGAGAGCGAGAGAGCGTGAGAGAGAGAGTGAGAGTGAGAAAGCGAGAGAGCGAGTGAGAGCGAGAGAACAAGAGTGAGAGAGACAGAGTCGAGAGAGAGAGAGAGAGAGAGAGATAGAGCGAGAGAGCGAGAGAGAGAGAGCGAGTGAGTGAGAGCGAGGGAGAGCGAGAGAGAACGAGAGTGAGAGCGAGAGAGACAGAGCGAGAGAGAGAGCGAAAGAGAGCGAGAGAGAGCGCGAGAGAGAGCGAGAGAGAGCGAAAGTGAGAAAGCGAGAGAGCGAGAGCGAGTTAGAGCGAGAGAACAAGAGTGAGAGCGAGAGAGACAGAGGGAGAGAGAGAGTGAGAGAGACAGAGCGAGAGAGAGAGACAGGAAAGGGTGGCCACAGCACTGAAGGGAGTGATTGAAAAGGCTTCTTCTACTTTCCCCAACGCACAAGTAGTTATCTCCACCCTGCTACCACGAAAAGACTTCCACCCTGCCACAATACAGCGGGTAAACGCAAGTATTTCCCGTGACTGTGCCTCAAAACCAAATGTTTTCCTGGCCCACCACTCCACCCTAGACTTGAACAGCCTCTATGACCAGGTCCACCTCTACAAGGCAGCAGTGCCCACCTTTGCCCGGACTCTAAAGGACATCGCTCTCAAACGTATCCCCAACACTTCACACAGGAGCAACAGATCAATAGACACCCCACCCAGACCAGCGAGACACCCTCCAAGACCTGCAGGACCCCCCCTGGACCTACACATAGAGGACCCACGCCAAGAGGACTTACATCCAGACCACAGCACCCCCAGACACATCCACACCCCCCGAGGAGACGGACCCACTGGTTGCCCTCTAGGTTACAGAGAGCTGGTAGTCCCATCCACCAAACTACCAGGTGTGAAACAGGGAAAGGACTCAGGGGGTATGCTAATTTGGTATAGAGCAGACCTAACTCACTCCATTAAATTAATCAAAACAGGAACATTTTACATTTGGCTAGAAATTCCAAAGGAAATGATCTTAACAGAGAAAAATGTCCTCCTGTGTGCTACCTATATCCCCCCACTAGAATCCCCATACTTTAATGAAGACAGCTTCTCCATCCTGGAGGGGGAAATCAATCATTTCCAGACCCAGGGACATGTACTAGTCTGTGGCGACCTAAATGCCAGAACCGGACAAGAACCTGACACCCCCAGCACACAGGGGGACAAACACCTACCTGGAGGTGACAGCATTCCCTCCCCCATATGCCCCACTAGGCACAACTATGACAACATAACCAACAAAAACGGGTCACAAATCCTGAAGCTCTGTCGCACGCGGGGTATGTACATAGTCAATGGTAGGCTTCGAGGGGACTCCTATGGTAGGTACACCTATAACTCATTTCTTGGCAGTAGTACTGTAGACTACTTTATCACTGACCTCAACCCAGAGTCTCTCAGAGAGTTCACAGTCAGCCCACTGACACAGCAAAATCACAGTCTACATGAACAGAGCAATACTCAATCATGAGGCATCAAAGCCAAAGGAACTGAGTAACATTAAGAAATGCTATAGATTTTTATTTTATTTCACCAGGCAAGTCAGTTAAGAACAAATTCTTATTTTCAATGACGGCCTAGGAACAGTGGGTTAACTGCCTGTTCAGGGGCAGAACGACAGATTTGTACCTTGTCAGCTCGGGGGTTTGAACTTGCAACCTTCCGGTTACCAGTCCAACGCTCTAACCACTAGGCTACCTACCCTGGAGGGGTAGCCTAGTGGAAGGAATGCAGTTTGGAAACCTACCAAAAAACAATTAGGCAACAACAAGTTCAACCCCTTTTAGACAATTTCCTGGGTAAAACGTTCCACTGTAATAGTGAAGGTGTAAACATGGCAGTAGAAAATCTTAACAGTATATTTGACCTCTCAGCTTCCCTATCAAATCTAAAAGTCTCAAACAGAAAACTGAAGAAAATGAACAACAATGACAAATGGTTTGATGAAGAATGCAAAAATCTAAGAAAGAAATTGAGAAACCTGTCCAACAAAACATAGAGATGTGGAAAACCTGAGTGTACGCCTTCACTATGGTGAATCACTAAAACAATACAGAAATACACTACGGAAAAAGAAGGAACAGCACATCAGAAATCAGCTGAATGTATAGAATCCATAGACTCTAACCACTTCTGGGAAAATTGGAAAACACTAAACAAACAACAACACGAAGAATGATCTATCCAAAATGGAGATGTAAACCACTTCTCCAATCTGTTGGGCTCTATAACAAAGTATAAAGAGAAAAAACATATACATGATCAAATATAAATCTTAGAATCAACTATTAAAGACTCCCAGAACCCACTGGATTCTCCAATTACCTTGAACGAGTTACAGGACAAAATAAAAACCCTCCAACCCAAAAAGGCCTGTGGTGTTGATGGTGTCATTAATAAAATGATCAAATATACAGACATCAAATTCGTATATATATATATATACAGTGTTGTAACAATATATATATCATATCATATCAAATGTCATATCATATATATATATATATAATGTGACATTTGTAATGTCTTTATTGTTTTGAAACTTCTGTATGTGTAATGTTTACTGTTAATTTTTATTGTTTACTTCACTTTTGTATATTATCTACCTCACTTGCTTTGGCAATGTTAACACATGTTTCCCATGCCAATAAAGCCCCTTGAATTGAATTGAGATCACTACCAAATGACACAATTACCTATAAAGGTGTAAAAAGCAGCATTTCTGTGTAATAATTGGATGATTCATGATGAAACTAGTACATAACAAGACCATGATTTTGGGAATTTTTAACTAAATGTTATACATAAAATGATCCTTTGAGGGAAGAATTGACATATTTGACATTTGTATCTTAAAACATAATTGTGGAATAATGAATTGAAGTCGGAATATTTGTGACATGTTGGCCTGTTTGAGACAAAATGTTTCATCTGTAGATGCTACAAAGCAGGAAGTGTTATATGAAGTTTTACCGCTCTGTAATATGCACGCACGCAAACACACACACGCACGCACGCCACACACACACACACACACACACACACACACACACACACACACACACACACACACACACACACACACACACACACACACACACACACACACACACACACACACACACACAGTCTCACCTTAGTGATCTTGGGGTGTGTACAGCGGCTGTTGCCAGCGGTGGGGTGCATCCAGCTGCTGTCCAGTGGGGCACACTCCTGTCTCAGAGAACACTTCTTCTCCTGGACACACCAGCCACACTCGAACCTGGGGTCAGCCTTCAGACACATCCCACAGCTGTCTCTCAGCGCATAGCACTTATACAGGTGGGCTGAGAAACAGAGAGGGAGGACACAGGAGAGATGACGTTTCGTCTCACAGGCATTAACAATTACATTGTTGTGTGAATAACTTTGTTTTCACTACCTTCATGCTGTTGGGTGGAAAACAAGAAATGAACTAAGAAATGAAAACGCCTTGTTATGGGGGGGGGGCACTAATACTCAGAATGATGAATTAACAGCAGGAATGATTCTCTTTCAGAAAGAAATAGAGAAGGATAGCAGGTTCCTCCTAAAGTCATATTCCTCTGTTGTGTAGGGAGAGAGACAGAGAGAGAGAGAGCAGAGAGAGAAAGAGATAAATAGAGAGAGGGAGAGAGGGAGAGAGGGAGAGAGAGGGAGAGAGGGAGAGAGAGAGAGATAGGGAGAGAGAGAGAGAGAGGGAGAGAGAGGGAGAGAGAGGGAGAGAGGGAGAGAGAGAGATATGGAGAGAGGGAGAGAGAGGGAGAGAGGGAGAGAGATAGAGAGAGAGAGGGAGAGAGAGAGGGAGAGAGAGAGAGAGAGAGAGATAGGGAGAGAGGGAGAGAGAGGGAGAGAGGGAGAGAGAGAGGGAGAAAGAGAGAGAGGGTGAAAAACAAACAGCAGGCATGGCGCTCCACAGACGGACGGACACAGGATTTCAAAGGAGACTGCGTATCCCTCCACCCGCTGCAGCCCTGCCTGATAATCTGATTTGACACGGCAAAGCTAAAAAGTAGTGCTGTGCTAATTAAACTGAACCAAATGAATTATTTAATTACATGAACATTTCCACTTTACACCTGGGCAAAGCTGGGCATTCTCGGGCAGTCTGGCAGAGATGGGTAATTCACTGTGATTCACGAAATGAGGGAGGGAGGGAGGGACGGAGGGCGGGAGGGAGGGAGGGACGGAGGGTGGGAGGGCGGGAGGGAGGGAGGGAGGGAGGGAAAGAAAAAAGAGAGAAGAACACAGCGAACGGTGGGGAAAGGGAGGAGAAGGTCTTTGGATGGCTTGAATGAGCAGGGCTAGTTTAACATTTAGTTTGGGGAAGTTTCAACATGTCAAATTAAGCGTGGAAGTTTGGGCGGAGCACAGTGTAACTGGCCTCTGCACTGCAGTCACTAACAACGTTTATATTCTTCATTTCTGTTCCAGCTTTAACAGATGGTACTATGGAAGACACCGTATTCCAACAGGAGAAATTGGGTGCCAGTTCCAGAGTGTGTGAAAAACTGCTGACAGGGTAGAATACAGAGGGGTTAAGTCTCAGCGTCCAAGGTGATGCTAAAGGACATGACGTTCCACCGTCTGCTCGTTAAAACCTCGACTTATCTTACGTTTCTGAGAGAGAAGGGTCAATGTAATCCACTCTCCTTTAATGTAAAGGCTTTTACAGTAGTCAGACAGACACCTTAGACCAGAGCCGGGCATCAGTCACGTACAGGCCCAGCCGCCCCCAACACCAACACGCAGAGTGCGGGCCGCAAACGCGAATTAAACAAATGAGGCCAAGCGATAAACGCAATTGGACAAAAAGCGTGTGCAGCGGGGTCAGATCATATGACCTTGATCCAATGATCAGAGTGGGGTATCTGACATCATTATAATATTCTACCTCTGTCCTTTCTCTCTGCCAGCTAAATATGTCAGAAAGGGAATCAACTAACTAATCAAAGCTAGGGTTAACTAACACTCAGCTAGGGTTAACACTCAGTTAGGGTTAACACTCAGCTAGGGATAACACTCAACTAGGGTTAACACTCAGCTAGGGTTAACACTCAGCTAGGGTTAACACTCAGCTAGGGTAAACAGCTAGGGTTAACACTCAGCTAGGGTTAACACTCAGCTAGGGTTAACAGCTAGGGTTAACACTCAGCTAGGGTTAACACTCAGCTAGGGTTAACACTCGGCTAGGGTTAACACCCAGCTAGGGTTAACAGCTAGGGTTAACACTCAGCTAGGGTTAACACTCAGCTAGGGTTAACACTCAGCTAGGGTTAACAGCTAGGGTTAACACTCAGCTAGGGTTAACACTCAGCTAGGGTTAACACCCAGCTAGGGTTAACAGCTAGGGTTAACACTCAGCTAATGTTAACACTCAGCTAGGGTTAACAATCAGCTAGGGTTAACACTCAGCTAGGGTTAACACTCAGCTAGGGTTAACACTCAGCTAGGGTAAACAGCTAGGGTTAACACTCAGCGAGGGTTAACACTCAGCTAGGGTTAACACTCAGCTAGGGTTAACACTCAGCTAGGGTAAACAGCTAGGGTTAACACTCAGCTAGGGTTAACACTCAGCTAGGGTTAACACTCAGCTAGGGTAAACAGCTAGGGTTAACACTCAGCGAGGGTTAACGCTCAGCTAGGGTTAACACTCAGCTAGGGTTAACAGCTAGGGTTAACACTCAGCTAGGGTTAACACTCAGCTAGGGTTAACACCCAGCTAGGGTTAACAGCTAGGGTTAACATTCAGCTAATGTTAACACTCAGCTAGGGTTAACAATCAGCTAGGGTTAACACTCAGCTAGGGTTAACAGCTAGGGTTAACACTCAGCTAGGGTTAACACTCAGCTAGGGTTAACACCCAGCTAGGGTTAACAGCTAGGGTTAACACTCAGCTAATGTTAACACTCAGATAGGGTTAACAATCAGCTAGGGTTAACACTCAGCTAGGGTTAACACTCAGCTAGGGTTAACACTCAGCTAGGATAAACAGCTAGGGTTAACACTCAGCGAGGGTTAACACTCAGCTAGGGTTAACACTCAGCTAGGGTTAACACTCAGCTAGGGTAAACAGCTAGGGTTAACACTCAGCTAGGGTTAACACTCAGCTAGGGTTAACACTCAGCTAGGGTAAACAGCTAGGGTTAACACTCAGCGAGGGTTAACACTCAGCTAGGGATAACACTCAGCTAGGGTTAACACTCAGCTAGGGTTAACACTCAGCTAGGGTTAACACTCAGCTAGGGTAAATAGCTAGGGTTAACACTCAGCTAGGGTTAACACTCAGCTAGGGATAACACTCAGCTAGTGTTAACACTCAGCTAGGGATAACACTCAGCTAGGCCACACGGTGGGGAAAGATCTCCTGTTGCATCCATCCATACCCCACTGGTAAAGGATAATGGTGGCTCCATGTGTGATCTAGTGCTACTATCTCTGCTCCCTAGTGATGACTGAGACCAGGCTCTCCATCCAGCTTGATGAGCCTCCTGAGCAGCAATAGCAGGATCTGACCCCAGACCTGCCAGATCACAGAGGATTAAAGGGCCAAACCGTGTCCTCCACGACTTCCATCCCTCTCAACCCTCTAGTCGTTCTGCTGCGTGTTGTTTTGGAGGAGCGCGTCAGAGTGACTGCAGACGGCACTAAAAGAGATAAGGTTATTGAACCCAGCGGGGTCTAGCAAAAGCTGTAGCCATGTGAAAAAACACTTTCATTCCCTTTCAAAGACGTGCTGCCGGAGAGGAAGGGGCCCCTCCAATCGGATCTTAGGGATTTAAAAAAGTGTAGTGAGGAGGTGAGAGAGGAGAGGAGGGAAGCAAGGGAGGAAGGGAGGATATGGAGAAGAGGAGGTTTTTACCTTGTATGTTGAAGGGGTTGTCGATGACTTGGTTTTCATTCCACACCACTGAGAGATCCACAGGCAGGTCACTTAGGTCATTACCCTCATAGTCATACTGGAAAGAGAGAGAGACACTGAAGCTGGTCAGTATCTACAGGCCTCACAGAACCTGAACATTCAGTGTCAGTATTCACAGTACTGTGTTAGCCAGAGACAGATCGATATGATGGAGGGAGTAAGAGAAAGACAGGGAACTTCACCCTTCACCCAATCACAGAATACACTCAGAAGAGTGTCCTGGTATGTAGACCAAAATAACAACCCCCCTTTCTCACACACACACACACACACACACACACACACTCACACACACACACAGGCACACGCGCGCACACACACACACACACACAGGCACACACACACACACACACACACACACACACACACACACACACACACACACACACACACACACACACACACACACACACACACACACACACACACACACACAGACACACACACACACACACACACAGAGAGAGAGGTGTTGGTTGACCTGAGGGGAGGGAAGGATCTAGATTAATTTACACATGAAATAAGTGGCAGAATTTAGGCGTGACGAGCGATGCCGACGAGTAAGTGAAATTGGCATTTTCAATTTGTTCCCTGACACGTCTCATTTAGGTCCTGCACCTCCTCCTCCCAGCCCTGTGCCTCTTCCCATTGGGCACCAAGTCAGAGGAGTGTCAAACCCTTCATCCAGTCTTTCACCTAACCCTTCATCCATTCTTTCACCTAACCCTTCACCCAGCCTTTCACCCAGCCCTTCACCCAGGCCTTCACCCAGCCTTTCACCCTTCACCCAGCCTTTCACCCAGTCTTTCACCCTATCAACACACAGCCTTTCACCCAGCCCTTCACCCAGCCTTTCACCCAACCCTTCACCCAGCCCTTCACCCAGCCTTTCACCCAATCAACACACAGCCTTTCACCCAACCCTTCACCCAGCCCTTCACCCAACCCTTCACCCAGCCGTTCACCCAGCCTTTCACCCAACCCTTCACCCAGCCTTTCACCCAGCCTTTCACCCAATCAACACACAGCCTTTCACACAGCCCTTCACCCAATCAACACACAGCCTTTCACCCAGCCTTTCACCCAATCAACACACATCCTTTCACCCAGCCCTTCACCCAGCCTTTCACCCAATCAACACACATCATTTCACCCAGCCTTTCACCCAACCTTTCACCCAATCAACACATAGCCCTTCATCCAGCCTTTTACCCAGCCCTTCACCCAGCCTTTTACCCAATCAACACACAGCCCTTCACCCAGCCTTTCACTCAATCAACACCCAGCCTTTCACCCAATCAACACCCAGCCTTTCACACAGCCTTTCACCCAATCAACACACAGCCTTTCACCCAATCAACACACAGCCTTTCACCCAATCAACACACAGCCCTTCACCCAGCCTTTTACCCAGCCCTTCACCCAATCAACACACAGCCTTTCACCCAATCAACACACAGCCCTTCACCCAGCCTTTCACCCAATCAACACACAGCCTGGTCGTGAAGACCAACCACCAACCTACTTAATTAACCTTAGTCTCCACATCTTCTTCTTCAGTTTATTTCAGTTTATTTCAGTTTGTTTCAGTTTGTTTCAGTTTATTTCAGTTTGTTTCAGTTTGTTTCAGTTTGTTTCAATTGTATTTACAGCCTTATTCAGTGATCTGACCTGAAGACCCTGGTCATAATTGAACTCATCAACACATTCCCTTGCCTCTGTTACAAGAACCCATTTGGCCATAATGATCTTAACCACTCTGGTCTGTTAAATCAGTAGAGTGTTGCTCTGACACAATCTGGGCAGGACATGGGATCCCAACATAACATCCCAGCCTACTACCCTACTGCAGCAGTGTGATGTCCATACATCATTAATGAGAGGAGGCATTGGACTCCGGCATTCTAACCCTGCTCCTGATGCCTCTCTGTGGTAGGCCCACATTAAACTTTAAAGGCCACGATTAGTCCGCCCGCGACACAACGGCCACCAAACACCGGGATGCCCTGTTCTCCTCGCCGCCACCGCCATGCTTTATTCATGTGCCCGTTTACAACATGCCAATCACACCATGAGACCAACCCGACGCCAGCGTGAGACCAACCCGACGCCATGTCATTCACCAGTAGTGTAGGACCAGGCAGAGACGGGACCCGGCAGAGACAGGACCAGGCAGAGACAGGACCAGGCAGAGACAGGGCCAGGCAGAGACAGGGCCAGGCAGAGACAGGACCAGGCAGAGACAGGACCAGGCAGAGACAGGACCAGGCAGAGACAGGGCCAGGCAGAGACAGAACCAGGCAGAGACAGGACCAGGCAGAGACAGGACCAGGCAGAGACAGGGCCAGGCAGAGACAGGACCAGGCAGAGACAGGACCAGGCAGAGACAGGACCAGGCAGAGACAGGGCCAGGCAGAGACAGGGCCAGGCAGAGACAGGACCAGGCAGAGACAGGACCAGGCAGAGACAGGGCCAGGCAGAGACAGGACCAGGCAGAGACAGGACCAGGCAGAGACAGGGCCAGGCAGAGACAGGACCAGGCAGAGACAGGACCAGGCAGAGACAGGACCAGGCAGAGACAGGGCCAGGCAGAGACAGGGCCAGGCAGAGACAGGACCAGGCAGAGACAGGACCAGGCAGAGACAGGGCCAGGCAGAGACAGGACAAGGCAGAGACAGGACCAGGCAGAGCCAGGACAGGGCAGAGACAGGACCAGGCAGAGACAGGACAGGACAGTCATTCACCAGCCAGGTTCTGTAGTGTAGGACCAGGCAGAGACAGGACCTGGCAGATACAGGACCAGGCAGAGACAAGACCAGGCAGAGACAGGACCAGGCAGAGACAGGCCAGGAGACAGGCAGAGCCAGAGACAGGAACAGGCAGAGACAGGACCAGGCAGAGGCAGGACAGACAGGACCAGGCAGAGACAGGACCAGGCAGAGCCAGGACAGGAGAGACAGAGAGGAACAGAGAGGATAAGAGAGGAACAGAGAGGAGAAGAGAGAAGCAGAGAGGAGAAGAGAGGAGCAGAGAGGAGAAGAGAGGAGCAGAGAGGAGAAGAGAGGAGCAGAGAGGAGAAGAGAGGAGAAAAGAGGAGCAGAGAGGAGAAGAGAGGAGCAGAGAGGAGAAGAGAGGAGCAGAGAGGAGAAGAGAGGAGCAGAGAGGAGAAGAGAGAAGCAGAGAGGAGAAGAGAGGAGAAGAGAGGAACAGAGAGGAGCAGAAAGGAGCAGAGATGAGAAGAGAGGAGCAGAGAGGAGAAGAGAGGAGAAGAGAGGAGCAGAGAGGAGAAGAGAGGAGCAGGGAGGAGAAGAGAGGAGCAGAGAGGAGCAGAGAGGAGAAGAGAGGAGAAGAGAGGAGCAGAGAGGAGAAGAGAGGAGAAGAGAGAAGCAGAGAGGAGAAGAGAGGAGAAGAGAGGAACAGAGAGGAGCAGAAAGGAGCAGAGATGAGAAGAGAGGAGCAGAGAGGAGAAGAGAGGGGCAGAGAGGAGAAGAGAGGAGCAGAGAGGAGCAGAGAGGAGAAGAGAGGAGCAGGGAGGAGAAGAGAGGAGCAGAGAGGAGAAGAGAGGAGCAGAGAGGCGCAGAGAGGCGAAGAGAGGAGCAGAGAGGAGAAGAGAGGAGCAGAGAGGAGCAGAGAGGAGAAGAGAGGAGCAGAGAGGAGCAGAGAGGAGAAGAGAGGAGAAGAAAGGAACAGGGGGGAGAAGAGAGGAGCAGAGAGGAGAAGAAAGGAACAGGGGGGAGAAGAGAGGAGCAGAGTGGAACAGAGAGGAGCAGAGAGGAGCAGAGTGGAACAGAGAGGAGCAGAGAGGAGCAGAGTGGAACAGAGAGGAACAGAGAGGAGCAGAGTGGAACAGAGAGGAACAGAGAGGAGAAGAGAGGAACAGAGAGGAGCAGTGAGGAACATAGAGGAGCAGAGTGGAACAGAGAGGAACAGAGAGGAGAAGAGAGGATCAGAGGGGAACAGAGAGGACAGTTCCTTACAGTCCCTCTCTGTTCCTCTCTGCTCTTCTCTGCTCTTCTCATACACTGTTCCAGGATGAGTAATCAGGCTCATTACTATGTCCTGGCCTGGTGTGTGTTATTAATCGGCCATGCGAACAGAGAAAACCCAGGAGACACCAAGGAGAAAACTAAAGCACAAGGTGAGCAGAAACGTGTCCCTGACCTCAGTAGAAACAACATACATGAGCCAGCACTTCATCTTTATCATATTTCCTCTTCAGAAACAGTCTACTTGGATTGATTGTTCTGGGCTATTCATATAGAGCAGAGAGTGTGCTGTGTGTGTGTGTGTCTCTGTGTGTGTGTGTGTGTGTGTGTGTGTGTGTGTGTGTGTGTGTGTGTGTGTGTGTGTGTGTGTGTGTGTGTGTGTGTGTGTGTGTGTGTGTGTGTGTGTGTGTGTGTGTGAGAGAGAGAGAGTGTGTGTGTGAGAGAGTGTGTGTGTAGGCTGGATATAGTGTGTCTTCTGGGCTGAAAAGTGCCAATGTTAACAAAACAGGCCAGATGCTGCTCAGGAGAAGGGGAAGAACCCAGTGCCTCTTGTGCAGGTCACCTGTAGATAATTAGTCATTTTGAAGGGATACCTGAGCATGTGATTAAAAATATAACATCAACGAGGGGCCCGTTCCCAGCTCCCCTATGATACTGCGAAACCCCATTCCCTTCCTTGTACATGCCATCTCTCTCTCACTCTCTCTCTCTCTCTCACTTTTGCTCTCTCTCTCTCTCTCTCTCTCTCTCACTCTCTCTCTCTCACTTTTGCTCTCTCTCTCTCTCTTTCTCTCGCTCTCTCTCTCTCTCTTTTGCTCTCTTTCTCTCTCTCTCTCTCTCTCTCCCTCTCTCCCAGACTCCCTCAGACTGAGTGAAGACCCAACCAGTCCTGAGTGTGATACAGCTGATTAGAGTGAAGACCCCACCAGTCCTGAGTCTGATACAGCTGATTAGAGAGAAGATAATACCATTCCTGAGTCTGATACAGCTGATTAAAGTGAAGACCCTACCAGTCCTGAGTCTGATACAGCTGATTATAGTGAAGAGCCTACCAGTCCTGAGTCTGATACAGCTGATTATAGTGAAGATGCTACCAGTCCTGAGTCTGATACAGCTGATTAGAGTGAAGACCCTACCAGTCCTGAGTCTGATACAGCTGATTAGAGAGAAGATAATACCATTCCTGAGTCTGATACAGCTGATTAAAGTGAAGACCCTACCAGTCCTGAGTCTGATACAGCTGATTATAGTGAAGAGCCTACCAGTCCTGAGTCTGATACAGCTGATTATAGTGAAGATGCTACCAGTCCTGGGTCTAATACAGCTGATTAGAGTGTGTTGTCTCTATCCTTCTCTGATCTGTGACCTGGTCAGACTGTGTTGTGTCTCTATTCTTCTCTGATCTGTCACCTGGTCAGACTATGTTGTGTCTCTATTCTTCTCTGATTTGTGACCTGGTCAGACTGTGTTGTGTCTCTATTCTTCTCTGATCTGTGACCTGGACAGACTGTGTTGTGTCTCTATTCTTCTCTGATCTGTCACCTGGTCTGACTGTGTTGTGTCTCTATCCTTCTCTGATCTGTGACCTGGTCAGACTGTGTTGTGTCTCTATCCTTCTCTGATCTGTGACCTGGTCAGGCTGTGTTGTGTCTCTATTCTTCTCTGATCTGTCACCTGGTCAGACTATGTTGTGTCTCTATTCTTCTCTGATTTGTGACCTGGTCAGACTGTGTTGTGTCTCTATTCTTCTCTGATCTGTGACCTGGTCAGACTGTGTTGTGTCTCTATTCTTCTCTGATCTGTCACCTGGTCAGACTGTGTTGTGTCTCTATCCTTCTCTGATCTGTGACCTGGTCAGACTGTGTTGTGTCTCTATTCTTCTCTGATCTGTCACCTGGTCAGACTATGTTGTGTCTCTATTCTTCTCTGATTTGTGACCTGGTCAGACTGTGTTGTGTCTCTATTCTTCTCTGATCTGTGACCTGGTCAGACTGTGTTGTGTCTCTATTCTTCTCTGATCTGTGACCTGGTCAGACTGTGTTGTGTCTCTATTCTTCTCTGATCTGTGACCTGGTCAGACTGTGTTGTGTCTCTATCCTTCTCTGATCTGTGACCTGGTCAGACTGTGTTGTGTCTCTATTCTTCTCTGATCTGTCACCTGGTCAGACTGTGTTGTGTCTCTATTCTTCTCTGATCTGTGACCTGGTCAGACTGTGTTGTGTCTCTATTCTTCTCTGATCTGTGACCTGGTCAGACTGTGTTGTGTCTCTATTCTTCTCTGATCTGTCACCTGGTCAGACTGTGTTGTGTCTCTATTCTTCTCTGATCTGTGACCTGGTCAGACTGTGTTGTGTCAGTACTACACAGATATAATACATCCTCAAAACAAGCATAGTGGTCTTCCAATTCTCCTCAGAGCAATGTCAAATAAGGACGTTGTAAACAGTCAAATTTGCTCCACTTTTTTCACCCGCGTTGCAATAAAAACAGGAAATCTAACGTCATCCAAACAACTTCCTGTTTAACAGCTGAATGAAACCCTGTGTGGTCTGCGTGTGTTTTGTTCTCCCAACCGATGGGCTCTGAGGCATGGCGGAAACACAGCACCAAGCAGCAGGCATTAGGCAGTTTACAGTTACGTGGCTCAACCTTTTCTCTCCAGCCCTGAGTCCATGGTGGTGGTGGAGGGGGGATGGGGACTGCTCTGCAGGGGAACTCTGACACCATTCTACTACCCTGCATGGAGTTAGTACACGGCAGTATCAGCAGCTGCACTTCCACCAGAGCATGGAGCACGACGCTGTTCTGTCACATAAACCCCTTCTCTCTCCCTCTCTCCTTCTCTCTGTTGTTCTCCATCTCTTTCTCTCGCTCTATAATTTCCTCTTCCTCTCTGTTGTTCTCTTTCTCCTTCTCTGTCTCTCTCCCCACCTCTCCCTCTGCCCTATATAAAGCACTGCCCTACAGCTGTTTCCCCTCTGTTCCCTCATCTCATTAGATGACCCATCCTTTCCTCCCTTTTCCTTTCCTCCCCCAGTTAAATGGACCCAGGGCTGCCAGTCACAACGCTGCAACACTGCAATTCATCATCATTTTATCTGCACGGGAAATAATTGGATCCTCTCAAAGACACCTGACAGGTTGCTGTCAGAGGTTGCTGTCAGAGGTTGCTGTCGGGTAGATCCTGGGCAAGATCTGCCCTTCTTTTCCCACTTTAATCATTGTGTTTTTCTTACCAGAGGGTAGAGAGAGGCCAGACATCTTCCAAAGAGGAAGCCAACGTGGTGAAGCTCTCCCTGATAATATCACTCTTTGTTTCTGCCCTGTGCTCCTCAAAGCTTCCGCTCGGGCTCCCCCTCTCTACTCTAACTCCCTGATAAAACAGTATGTAGGAAGAACTCTACAACTGCCCCAGATACAGGATATCAGCTTGTCAGATCATGTCAATCTGCCGACTGGGTTAGATTGGCCGAGCAGCTCATTTTAATTGCCATGTATTTAGGTGCGCAGCAAAATTGATGATAACTCTCCAAACGAATCCTCTGTGTCTTCATGACCTCTTCCACACACACACACACACACACACACACACACACACACACACACACACACACACACACACACACACACACACACACACACACACACACACACACACACACACACACACACACACACACACACACACACATCGATACAAATCGACCCATACACACACCATTCTGGAGATGGACTGTTGGTGCACTAGAGGTGTTATCCACAGTGTAAACACTAGAGCAGGATGGATGTGTCCTTCTCTCTGTTCTGTTCTCTGGTCAGCAGAGACGGGCCGATGAGCTAATAAACTCAATGATAGTCCACAGCACACGGCAGCACACGGCTGAACACACTACAGCACACCTCTTGTTTATTCAATCGATTAGCCAGTTTCTATCTCTCTTTCTCTCTCTCTCTCTTTCTCTCTCTCTGTCTCTCTCTGTCTCTCTCTGTCTCTCTCTCTGTCTCTCTCTGTCTCTCTATCTCTCTCTATCTCTCTCTCTCTCTGTCTCTCTCTCTGTCTCTCTCTGTCTCTCTCTCTTGTCTCTCTCGTCTCTCTCCTCTCGAATCTATCTATCTCTCTCTCTGTCTCTCTCTCTGTCTCTCTCTGTCTCTCTCTCTCTATCTATCTATCTATCTCTCTCTCTGTCTCTCTCTCTGTCTCTCTCTCTGTCTCTCTCTGTCTCTCTCTCTGTCTCTCTCGTGTCTCTCTCTCTCTTATCTATCTATCTATCTCTCTCTCTGTCTCTCTCTCGTTCTCTCTTCTGTC